>NW_026063276.1:0-201730 GCF_024362695.1 Pectinophora gossypiella
GTATTGTAAGTAGAAATGCAAAAAACACCATTTAGCGTGACATGGCTCTAACCAGATCCACTGGAAAACATAAAACCATATAAAACCTAAGTTTTAGTTTAGCTCATACACGATATTATGTTTTTTGAGGAACCGTCTCATGCGAAACAGTGTTCTATTGAAAAGTATTGTAAGGAGAAATGCAAAGAACACAATTTAGCGTGACATAGCTCTAACCAGATCCACTGGAAAACATAAAACCATGTAAAACCCTAAGTTTTAGTTTAGTTCATACACGATATTATGTTTTTTGAGGAACCGTCTCATGCGAAACAGTGTTCTATTGAAAAGTATTGTAAGAAGAAACGCAAAGAACACAATTTAGCGTGACATAGCTCTAACCAGATCCACTGGAAAACATAATACCTTATAAAACCTAAGTTTTTGTTTAAATCATACACGATATTATGTTTTTTTAGGAACCGTCTCATGCGAAACAGTGTTCTATTGAAAAGTATTGTAAGAAGAAATGCAAAAAACACCATTTAGCGTGACATAGCTCTAACCAGATCCACTGGAAAACATAATAATACCTTATAAAACCTAAGTTTTAGTTTAGATCATACACGATATTATGTTTTTTGAGGAACCGTCTCATGCGAAACAGTGTTCTATTGAAAAGTATTGTAAGAAGAAATGCAAAGAACACAATTTAGCGTGACATGGCTCTAACCAGATCCACTGGAAAACATAAAACCATATAAAACCTAAGTTTTAGTTTAGCTCATACACGATATTATGTTTTTTGAGGAACCGTGTCATGCGAAACAGTGTTCTATTGAAAAGTATTGTAAGAAGAAATGCAAAAAACACCATTTAGCGTGACATAGCTCTAACCAGATCCACTGGAAAACATAAAACCATATAAAACCTAAGTTTTTGTTTAAATCATACACGATATTATGTTTTTTTAGGAACCGTCTCATGCGAAACAGTGTTCTATTGAAAAGTATTGTAAAAAGAAATGCAAAAAACACCATTTAGCGTGACATAGCTCTAACCAGATCCACTGGAAAACATAAAACCATATAAAACCTAAGTTTTAGTTTAGCTCATACACGATATTATGTTTTTTGAGGAACCGTCTCATGCGAAACAGTGTTCTATTGAAAAGTATTGTAAGAAGAAATGCAAAAAACACCATTTAGCGTGACATAGCTCTAACCAGATCCACTGGAAAACATAATACGTTATAAAACCTAAGTTTTTGTTTAGATCATACACGATATTATGTTTTTTGAGGAACCGTGTCATGCGAAACAGTTTTCTATTGAAAAGTAATGTAAGAAGAAATGCAAAGAACACAATTTAGCGTGACATGGCTCTAACCAGATCCACTGGAAAACACAAAACCATATAAAACCTAAGTTTTAGTTTAGCTCATACACGATATTTTGTTTTTTGAGGAACCGTCTCATGCGAATCAGTGTTCTATTGAAAAGAATTGTAAAAAGAAATGCAAAAAACACTATTTAGCATGACATAGCTCTAACCAGATCCACTGGAAAACATAAAACCATGTAAAACCCTAAATTTTAGTTTAGCTCATACACGATATTATGTTTTTTGAGGAACCGTCTCATGCGAAACAGTGTTATATTGAAAAGTATTGTAAGAAGAAATGCAAAAAACACCATTTAGCGTGACATGGCTCTAACCAGATCCACTGGAAAACATAAAACCATATAAAACCTAAGTTTTAGTTTAGCTCATACACGATATTATGTTTTTTGAGGAACCGTCTCATGCGAAACAGTGTTCTATTGAAAAGTATTGTAAGAAGAAATGCAAAAAACACCATTTAGCGTGACATAGCTCTAACCAGATCAACTGGAAAACATAATACCTTATAAAACCTAAGTTTTTGTTTAGATCATACACGATATTATGTTTTTTGAGGAACCGTCTCATGCGAAACAGTGTTCTATTGAAAAGTATTGTAAGAAGAAATGCAAAAAACACCATTTAGCGTGACATAGCTCTAACCAGATCCACTGGAAAACATAATAATACCTTATAAAACCTAAGTTTTAGTTTAGATCATACACGATATTATGTTTTTTGAGGAACCGTCTCATGCGAAACAGTGTTCTATTGAAAAGTATTGTAAGAAGAAATGCAAAGAACACA
Source organism: Pectinophora gossypiella (assembly GCF_024362695.1). Taxonomy (NCBI): domain Eukaryota; kingdom Metazoa; phylum Arthropoda; class Insecta; order Lepidoptera; family Gelechiidae; genus Pectinophora; species Pectinophora gossypiella. The sequence continues at coordinate 2,170 of NW_026063276.1, forward strand.
ATTTAGCGTGACATGGCTCTAACCAGATCCACTGGAAAACATAAAACCATATAAAACCTAAGTTTTAGTTTAGCTCATACACGATATTATGTTTTTTGAGGAACCGTCTCAACAGTGTTCTATTGAAAAGTATTGTAAGGAGAAATGCAAAAAACACCATTTAGCGTGACATGGCTCTAACCAGATCCACTGGAAAACATAAAACCATATAAAACCTAAGTTTTAGTTTAGCTCATACACGATATTATGTTTTTTGAGGAACCGTCTCATGCGAAACAGTGTTCTATTGAAAAGTATTGTAAGGAGAAATGCAAAGAACACAATTTAGCGTGACATAGCTCTAACCAGATCCACTGGAAAACATAAAACCATGTAAAACCCTAAGTTTTAGTTTAGTTCATACACGATATTATGTTTTTTGAGGAACCGTCTCATGCGAAACAGTGTTCTATTGAAAAGTATTGTAAGAAGAAACGCAAAGAACACAATTTAGCGTGACATAGCTCTAACCAGATCCACTGGAAAACATAATACCTTATAAAACCTAAGTTTTTGTTTAAATCATACACGATATTATGTTTTTTTAGGAACCGTCTCATGCGAAACAGTGTTCTATTGAAAAGTATTGTAAGAAGAAATGCAAAAAACACCATTTAGCGTGACATAGCTCTAACCAGATCCACTGGAAAACATAATACGTTATAAAACCTAAGTTTTTGTTTAGATCATACACGATATTATGTTTTTTGAGGAACCGTGTCATGCGAAACAGTTTTCTATTGAAAAGTAATGTAAGAAGAAATGCAAAGAACACAATTTAGCGTGACATGGCTCTAACCAGATCCACTGGAAAACATAAAACCATATAAAACCTAAGTTTTAGTTTAGCTCATACACGATATTATGTTTTTTGAGGAACCGTCTCATGCGAATCAGTGTTCTATTGAAAAGAATTGTAAAAAGAAATGCAAAAAACACTATTTAGCATGACATAGCTCTAACCAGATCCACTGGAAAACATAAAACCATGTAAAACCCTAAATTTTTGTTTAGTTCATACACGATATTATGTTTTTTGAGGAACCGTCTCATGCGAATCAGTGTTCTATTGAAAAGAATTGTAAAAAGAAATGCAAAAAACACTATTTAGCATGACATAGCTCTAACCAGATCCACTGGAAAACATAAAACCATGTAAAACCCTAAATTTTACTTTAGCTCATACACGATATTATGTTTTTTGAGGAACCGTCTCATGCGAAACAGTGTTATATTGAAAAGTATTGTAAGAAGAAATGCAAAAAACACCATTTAGCGTGACATGGCTCTAACCAGATCCACTGGAAAACATAAAACCATATAAAACTTAAGTTTTAGTTTAGCTCATACACGATATTATGTTTTTTGAGGAACCGTCTCATGCGAATCAGTGTTCTATTGAAAAGAATTGTAAAAAGAAATGCAAAAAACACTATTTAGCATGACATAGCTCTAACCAGATCCACTGGAAAACATAAAACCATGTAAAACCCTAAATTTTAGTTTAGCTTATACACGATATTATGTTTTTTGAGGAACCGTCTCATGCGAAACAGTGTTATATTGAAAAGTATTGTAAGAAGAAATGCAAAAAACACCATTTAGCGTGACATGGCTCTAACCAGATCCACTGGAAAACATAAAACCATATAAAACCTAAGTTTTAGTTTAGCTCATACACGATATTATGTTTTTTGAGGAACCGTCTCATGCGAATCAGTGTTCTATTGAAAAGAATTGTAAAAAGAAATGCAAAAAACACTATTTAGCATGACATAGCTCTAACCAGATCCACTGGAAAACATAAAACCATGTAAAACCCTAAATTTTTGTTTAGTTCATACACGATATTATGTTTTTTGAGGAACCGTCTCATGCGAAACAGTGTTCTATTGAAAAGTATTGTAAGGAGAAATGCAAAAAACACCATTTAGCGTGACATGGCTCTAACCAGATCCACTGGAAAACATAAAACCATATAAAACCTAAGTTTTAGTTTAGCTCATACACGATATTATGTTTTTTTGAGGAACCGTCTCATGCGAAACAGTGTTCTATTGAAAAGTAATGTAAGAAGAAATGCAAAGAATACTATTTAGCGTGACATAGCTCTAACCAGATCCACCGGAAAACATAAAACCTTGTAATCCCTAAGTTTTTATTCTGCTCTTACTATGTATATTATATTATCATTGTATATTCATGGTAAGTTGGATTTACTGTAGGTGTATGCAAATTAATAACAAGCATAGTTGTTTGTTATTTGCGTCATTATAAGTAAATAAATAACGAATGTAGACTTAAAACATAAAACGTAGGTAGTATGTTGGTTATGACTGTACACATATGAATTAAACTATATGCAGTTACTTTCATTTCTAATAACATTTGGTGTATTTGGTAACATTTAAAACTAAACAATTTTACCAGAATATATAAAATATGACTCGCTTTCTATTTTTTTAACTAAAGGTGTTTTCTTTTACCTTTAAATTTTTAAGTATTTTTTTTTTGTTTTAGCCATATTTGATTTGAAAATTTGAATATCAATGTTCCATGTTGTTAGGTAGTGCTTTCTTCTCCAATTATTGTTTTTCCAAGTAGTAGGTATTTTCTAGCAATTTCACTTTATTTAGCCTGTATACATGTATTAATTACTTTATGTATGTTTTTGTATCGATGAGTGATCATTCTTCTGTCAATACTGGTGAGACCCGCTTGTGGGAGGCCAGAAATTGACATGATCAAATTTGTTTTTGAATTTGCTTAGAATGGTATAGAACATTCATTGTTGATTATTTTTACATACACCATTAAAGGTAAAGCATGGTCGTACTTAATATCCTCCTGCGGCTTAGGTTTTCAAACACAATAGCGAAACAATGGGATTTGGTTTAAGGACTTTTTTCATGTTTAGCCCATCTGACAGTCGTCATATTTACCCATGTTTATGAATGAAATTGTTCGTCACTGCCGGATACAGGTAATTATTGACCTATTTTATTCCACAACACAATAAATAATGTTCTAAATAATACTTTTCATTTATATATTTGTAGCCACAAATCTGTGCAATTGATGAAGCGTCTTTGCTGACACAATGACGATGACCATTCATACACCATTGAATGCTAATGTATAATATTTTACTGTACTGATTCAACGTACCATAACACATTTTCTTTATTCTGTCCGTTCCATTACATGACACACGAGTTTCACTATGTAGCGCTTATGTGTACTCGTTAATCGATTTCCAGCTTGGCATTTGTTTAAGTTTTTGAATATTTCTTCGAGCAAACATTTGTAGTAATGTTATTTCTTAAAGTTTCCTTGATGACGAGTAAACAGGCATCCGGGTAGTTTACTTTCTTCCTTATATTTATTATTTAAGGCGTATATTTTTTTGTTTATTTACTTAATTCTAACTTAAGTTACTAATATACGCTAGTATAAAATATTCTTTAGTACAATTTTAATGGAACTTACATTTTTTACAAATCAATATAATTTGCAAATGTTAAATACATTAAAATGCCTTAAATTAAATTAATATACACTACACATTACACAAATTTAATCGGTTATAAAAACTTATTTTTCATTATACATTTATTTTCCTGAATTAATAATAATAATAATAATCGTTTATTTTCAGATTTACAATCCATAGTTGTTAGTAAAAATGCAGTCTTAACCTATTGTTAGTAGAAAACACAAAATAAGTTAACGATTGCCAGATGTGTGCAATCGCATCCACCGCGCGAACATAGGCGCGTCCCACCTGCCGATCAGCACACTCAGGATACTGTTCGAACTCTTACACATTCGATTTAGGGTCGAGGCGCCTCTCTTCCTCATTATTGTATAGAAGCAGTCTATCCTCGCTTCAGCAAACATGAGAGAAGCGCTACAGAATCGCGGAAGTCCAAACAGTATCCTGAGCGCATCATTGTACTGCACACGTAGCGCGCTGTACGCCTTCTGCGTATAGTTGACCCACAGGCTGCACGTGTAGAAAGATTGGCAGTAAGCTTTGAAAAGCATCGCCTTAACCTGCTTGCCACAACGTGCAAATCTGCGTGCCAACATGTTGCATCGGACAGCCAGCGCCCTACGCTCCCTCTCAATGTCCGAGTTGTCACATTGAGTCTCGGTAACCCAGTGGCCCAGGTACTTAAAACGTTCAACTTGAACCAATGGACTCCCGCACAGTCTTACAGGAGGCACGTTCGAATAAGTCCTAGTACCGGCCCTGAAGACCATCAATTCGCTTTTTTTGGAATTGTACCTGAGCCCATGGGACGCCGCATATCCTTCGCATATGCCTAGCAGTCTGCGCAAAGCACTTATCGATGGACTCAAAAGCACCATGTCATCCGCGTAACTAATGTTATTAATGCACACACCATCGACATGGCATCCGATTCCGGTACTGTTGAGCTCACCGATCAGCCGGTTCATATACAGGTTGAAGAGCTTGGGCGAGGTCAACCCCCCCTGCCTCACCCCGCACTCCAACCTATATACGTCCGACCGCGCGCCTGCCCACTTGACAGTGTTCATCTGATTACCGTACCAATACTTAAAAACGGATATGATCTCTGAAGGCAAATCAGATTCATTTTCTAATTTATTCCATAGGAGATCATATGATACCAGGTCAAACGCCTTCGACAGGTCCAAGAAACAGGCATATACCGGCGTTTTTCTAACCGTGTAGTACTGAACAGTCTGCTTCAGGCATAGGATTGCACTCTCAGTGGAAAGACCCTGTCTAAACCCGAACTGATTATCATGCAGATCGATATTCCCCAAGCGGTTGTCAAGCAAGCTATCCAGCACCTTGGCCACTACAGTAGCCAACGATATAGGCCTGTAATTGGACAAGTCGGAGGCGCTCCCCGTTTTGTCTTTAACTATTGGTACGACTTCAGTATACATCAGGTCATCAGGTAAGTAACGATGACTTAAACACAAATTGAAAAACATAGCCAGTACCCTAGGCAGGTGGACTCCGGCATGCTTCAGGTGCTCGATGCTGAGCCCGTCGTGTCCAGGAGATTTTCCTCTTTTCATTTTATTAATAATGGAAGCAACTTCCTTTGTTGTAAAATGAACACTGGAGACCCTCCCACTTTTGTCACCATCGAACACCCGAGCCTCCGAAGGTGGTAGTGGTGACTCAACTTTGAAATGCTGCCGAAACACATTTACAATTTCCTTTGGTTCGTGCACGCCCGCCACACTCACGGGAAGACCTGGTTTTAGATTCAACTTATTGGTCGATTTCCAAAATTTACCGAAATTTTTATCCGAATGATGCTGAGCTATAATTTCCATTTTAATTTTTTGTTGATTATTTTGACAATATTTTAATTTTGATTTAAATATTTTCCTAGTCTGACACATGTTACTATAAATATCTCCACTATTTGGTTTGCCATGTAGTAACCACAATTGATAACCTAGCCTAGCCTCCGCATGCGCGCCTCGGACGTGCTTGTTCCAGCCAGGTATATATTTACATTTATTTTTATTACGGTCAGCCATATTATGACTATGTTCCGCACCTTTCCTCAGTGTGACTATAATATTTTGATACATTTTATCCAACAATAATTTATGATCCAGATTGTTACATATTTTGTCGGCACAATTAACACACTCAACAGGAAAATCTATCTCTCTTAGTTGAGAGTGACAATATTCACCAAATACATTAACTTGTTTACCATCTCTTTCACCCCAAAACACTTTATTTTGACTACTACAATCTGGCGAGATAACCCTCCTTTTTATCATGTTAATGTTACATTCCATTAACAAAGGCAGGTGATCAGACCAGTAGGTATTGTGCAGTACGGATGCATTTATTATTGTCTGTCTCGCCGCCGCAGTCACTACGCAGTGGTCGAGCCATCGCTGGCAGCCGTGGGCATCGCTCACAAACGTATACGTACTCGTAGGTAATAGTTCCATGTCTACGCACGACCACATCTGTTCTCCACAGAAGTTCAATAGTTCACTCGAAAAAGTCTCTCCTGGGTGGGCATTAAAATCCCCGAGAATATAAACCGATTCCACGTTATTGCTTTGGATTATAGCGCTTATTTCACCTAAGCACTCTGTAAACTCTATAAGATTATCATCAGATGCCGTAGGCATGTATACAGAAAAAACTATGAATGCGTCGTCATTAACCGTCACTTTGATAGCAGCGAGTCGCACACTATTGCACTTTAACACTGATACACACGGGAACAACGATTTTCGCCATAGCAGAGCTACTCCTCCATACGGTCTTCCACGGAGAACCCCCTTCGACGTGTCGACAGCTGATACACCAGTGTACGTGAACTCGTCATCTATGCTCCCCAGGTATGGTATCTCGTGTGGCAAAAGCCACGTTTCTTGTAGGGCAATAACATCCGCCGAGCGGCATAGATACCTCACGCAATCCACTGATCGTACAATGCTTTTGCAATTGAATGAGATAAACTTAACTGTTATTCGTTGACTATCCATAGTGATCTTATTAATTCAGCTATCGTCTGTATCAGCTACCACCTCTCTTTATCCACGCAACTCATAAAATCTTACAAAACGCCTGAACGATATTCCCGTCGGCCATATTTTGTCGTCTAAGAACGTTGCAAGCTTGTATTTCGTGACAAAGAGTTTATAGGCATTGTATTTTCTTTCCTGCTTCATTTTAATTTTTACTAACGTAACAATTTCTCCAGTTTTTTCGTGTATATAGTTAATTATGTCCTGTTCAGCCACATCCTTATGTACGTTCGATATAAAGAGTGGAATTTTCGTATCCGCTGCTTTAAAAGTATTTACACCAGACTCAGTGACTGCACTACCTTTTTGGCTTATTAAACGGTTTCTTAATCTACGTTTTTGTACCAATTGCCATTCCTCACTCCTCTGTGGCACTTTCCATGCGGCATCACTCTTTATTATATCTGCAAAAGAGGCATTTTTCGACGATAGCTCATTCTTAGGTGAGTTTTCAATTTGTTCGTTATCACAACCAGTAGTTGGAATAGTCTCTCGCCTATCCGAGCGCTCGTCAGCTGTTTTGTTTACCGTTAACCGAGACGGCGGCTGCGCTGCGTCATTCATACCGGTTGTTGAGGTAAAGCTTAATGCGCATTCACCTGTCATCCCACTCTCGCTCGGTATATTGCGAACTCCGCTCGCCGCCCGCTCCGGTAGTAGCCCTGTCTCTTTCCTTCCCGTTTGATTAATGGGCGATGAATGACAAGAATGTGCAGATTTATCAATTGATGCACGTGAAGGGGATGCACAATCGTTAGGCTCATTGACCTCATCCAAGTATGACACATTCTTGAATGACGTTGTGAGCGCCATCGGACCACTATCGTACATATTATTAATGAAACTACCTCTCCGTTTAGTATTTACATTTTGTTCTTGAGCCAAAAGCGAATTAGTTTTGTATTGACCTATACTATGTTCCTTAAGTTCGCGTTTTGACACGTAATTTTGTTCAATATTCTGCAGGGATTTCTCCAAAACGACTATCTTCTTAAGTAAGGCCGTTACATCAACATGGTCGAAAGTGACCGGCGGTAATTTCTCTAAGTTTCTTGCTACAAAAATCGGTATTTGCTCAGGGTCTGTTTCTTTAAACAGGCATATGATGTCCTCAATATTCCTTAAGGTCTTTCCTTGACGTATTCTCTTCTTCATCTTCTTGCTCAACGATTCAAATAATAACGATTTTGCTTCACTTATTTCTTCCGCATTAAAGGCACTTTCACAAATCTGCGCAAGACTAACTTCCGTCATAACATCAATTTTATTTTGAATAAAAGCCAAAACTTCACTTATAACAATGTTGCAGTTGGAACATTTTAATCTATTCGATATTTTATCCATTTTCGTAACCGAGGCTATTGACCCCGCGCGCGCTCGCGATCACGGACAGAGCCGGACTGCATGAAAATATCAAGTCGTTTGTGTTATAAAATAGCTAATCCAACTTACCATGAATATCGTATTTTTTTTTATTATTTTAGTAAATATATTTTGCTTACTGCTTAGTGAATGATAAAAAAATAAGTGACTAAAATGACAAAGATTAATTTTACTTAATGTAAGTTAAGTATTGGGTAAAATGCTTTTGAATGATGATTTGTTTAAATATACTCGTAGAAGTATAATTACTGCATAACTTATTGCTTTAAGTTGAGAAAGTAGCACTTAGGAGAAAAATGTATCAATAAACATCATTGGTGTCTTCATCGAAATATTTTAGTATTAATTTATTGTTTATATACGCACTTAAATTTGGTAACAAAATCATTTGTATAGCGTTAGCGTTATAAAGTAAAAAATGAAGATCAATAAATCATACGTTTGCTTACAAAAAACAAACAGTTTTAGCGCTTAAACACTGAAACAGAATTCTTTTCAAATAACTTCGAACAATTACCACTTTAATACACCTAAACTAAACATTTTCCATGTACAGCGAGATCCTGAATACTGATTACAGTTTCCGTACTCCCTCCTTTCCAGTCCTAAACGACATTCAAACCTTCGCTGACACGATCATTCCACAGGATACGTCCATCCCTTGTATCCCAGATCGCAAGAATCGGCTAGCACGGCATAGCAGCTTGACAGCTAAAACTCACGCAACCATTGTTGATCGACCTACAAAATCCACCGAAAATGCCTACGACGATGGGAACGACACCGACAGTTCTACTCCGGATCATTCCAACCTGCGACATTCATCCATATGACAGCTTACTTGATCTGAGTGGAACTCAGCTAAAGCAATCGAGTGATACCTGCCTCCATCTTCCAGCCAGCTCCACTTCACTCCCATGCACCGGTCGCACCCGCAGCCAAGTGTTCATCCTGCCAGTTCCCTTCACGCCCGTTCTCTCGTCCCCTAAAGATGAGCCTCCACAGCGTTAACGGCTGGGAAGGGCATGCACACATTGCCAATTGATTAACACACATTTTAATTCAGTGATTGTGACTAATAAAATGGTAAACCTAGCTTTGAAATTCAATGTAACCATCATCAAATCGAGTGCAAGCTTGTTAAAGTCAGTTCTATCGTTAAATTATACGAAAAGAAGAAAAAACAAGATAGAATGAATATAAATAATAATAAATAATTCGCAATATACGATAATTTCAGCACATGATTTAACCGATCTAAAAAAACCCAATAAGCTTAATAACAGAGATGAACTGTTCAGTCTTTTCAAGAAGTGCCACCCTAAATAAAGTTACGTTAAACTTAAAAGTTCTGATATGATAACGTTATTCGAGAAAGGTTGGTCATTTTCGATTCGGTGCCTGGGTAGTAGTACTTTTATGTCACGTCTTTCGCGAACGCGACCTAAAGCTACATACAGTTGACCGTGACTAAACATATCAGATCTAAGATCGACCCCAACGCGACTAATCGTTTGACCCTGGCTCTTGTGAATAGTCATTGCATAACATACCTGCAATGGAAATTGACGGCGACACATCTCGTAAGGGCTGTTATGTTCTATAGGCGCTTTAAAAAGAATTCGAGGGATCAAATAATCTCCTAGTTCACCTTGTTTCCGAACTTTAATAATATATGGAGATGTTTCAACAACTATTACTTTGGTGCCATTTACTAAGCCGTCCGCGAAACTAAGATTACGCGTAATTACACAAACACATTCTAATTTTAATTGTAAGTCGAAATCTGGAACACCTTGTGGTCGAAGTGTATGTAAAAATTCGGGACTAAAATATACTTGATCAGCGTTGTCGCTTAAAACTTTGTCTATTGCATAAAAATGTAATACTTCTCCTGGTAGTTTGTCTAAAATAACGGCATTAATTTCTCTAACTGCATCGTTACGGGTGCATAGAATCGCTCTGAAGGAGCATACGCCTGGCTCAGTAAGGGTAACTTCTGGGAATACAAAATCAATTAAATCTTCTAATTCAGTAACATAATCAATGGATTCAAGTTGGACTAATTGCAAATCATTATTATTTGTTTCTAACCTAAGAGTAGGTAATAAATTTGAACCCAGTTTTAAAAGAAATTCTGCATACTGTGCGTCATCCTTACATCTCTGTGAAGTTACCAAACTAAATTTTTTCAATTGTTTCCAAATAGGTGAAGTTTTTAGTGACGCGTTTAATATATCAAAATTCGTTCGTGCTTCTGGGACTACAGGAGGAATTTGACGAAAATCTCCTGCAAAAATAATTATTTTAGAACCAAAAATTTTGTCTGACCTCATCAAATCCTGCAATGATCTATTTAATAAATTTATAAGGTATTTATGAGCCATCGGCGCCTCATCATACACAATGAGATTAGAATAATAAATCAATTCAGCTCTTTGAGTACCATTAGAGATGTTCCAGTATCCGCTATCATCTAATAGATGTAAAGGAAATCTAAACAAGGAATGAGCCGTCATTCCGTTTGTGTAATTTTGAGCAGCAATTGCAGACGATGCACAGGTTAAAGCTATACCTTTAAGGTTACCGCGGATATATGCAGTTATGACCTTCAATAAAAGCGTTTTCCCGGTGCCGGCGGGACCATCGATAAAAATCGCACAGTTGTTGGATTCTCGGTAAACACTATCAACGCAAAGCTTTTCCACGTAATCGAATACGGCACGTTGATCGGGAGATAACTGTGGCAACCACTCTTCTACGTATGATTTCAAACTATCTAAATCATATTCAGTGCGTTCCCTATCCAACTCTGTTGACCTATAAATTACTTCCGGCAAACCTTGTTCTATTAACGAAGTTCCGTGTCTGCGTAGCATTCTATCTATTTGAATGAGGCACATGTTAAACGCGTTTTCTTCGTCATCTGGCACCCTGTAAAGGAAATCTTCGGCCAATTGACGTTTATACGTGTTCCACAGTGACGCCACTGAGGCACCATTAACAGCCAGCGTTACAAAAAAGCTACGAAGTCGTGGTCCGGTTAAAAAAGTGGAAGCTTCTTCCATAGCCCGTTCATATTCGACTGCGTCGTCCGCAAGTCCTACGAATTTGGCAGCTTCTTGAAAAGTTGTGCAATTTGGACCTCCAATTTGAAGTAAATCCGCGAAACTACGACAAGGGTAAACACTTAAAAGAAGTCTTAAAAAGAACTGTTCACCTCTGTTCGGCGCGACCCAAAATAGACGCGCGACGAGCTCACCCCGCATTCTCCGCGTAAGAAATTTGCCGTTTTGCATTTGCACCGCCTGAACTGTCTTTAAACAAGGATCTTTCGCATGAATGTTATAATTTTCAAAAAAGTCTAAGTAGGATACCCGATCAAACTCCTCAGTTAAAGGCCTACTGAAATAGTCAAGAAGATCTGAACCTGCATTATTAACTGCCTCGTTCGCGTGGCCAGGCTTAAAAAATACCGAATTTTGATCGGGCAAATGTACTGTTAACATTTTTACCGTAGGGTTCCTAGCTACAATATCAAATTCGAGAACACGCCACGCTGCTTCGCTAGAACTAATATATCGCTTAGTGACATATTGTTCGATTTCATCCTCACGATGTTCTTCATCAACAACGGCAATACGGGCTTCATCAGGTCCTTTTGTCATATATTTAAATAAATACTTAATTATAGCACGCTGTGTGGACACTTCTAAATTTATGTGAGCATCATATTTTAGGAGAAGAGCAGGATTATAAGGAACGACCCACAAATCATTAACTATTACGTCTCTGCCGCGATATTTAATAATCGCCTGATTTTTACTATTGCGACGTAAATGTATAAAACCTCTATCGTCACTGAAGGTGACTGGTGTTTCTTTTTTTGGAAAATATTTTAAACAGTTTTTTTTTTCACTATTCCAACACGGCAAATTAGTTCGGTAAGGAGGGCCGCATGGACCGTGTATCATGTGATCCATGACAACTTTGTATAATAAAGTTTGTGCTGGATCAGGTATGGTAGCTCGAACAAACTTATCAATATCCAGACTTTCTACTGGTCCACCACCTTCCACTCTAAAAGCAATATGCGCATGTGGTAGTCCTCTTTTTTGGAACTCTATAACATGCATTATATAAACAATTTTTCCGAACCATTTACCCGATTTTAAATCTTTTAATAACTCTCCGAGTTTTAAGTTGAAAACTCGAGCACAAGTAAGGGGGTCTTTTGATCGACCTGATAATGTTGAATTTTTTATTTCAGGCCAGTTGGGGTTACATGTTAAAGTTAAAAAATATGATGGTGGACCTAACCTGTTTACCATTGCTATAGCATCCAGGTATTTCTTTTTCATGTATCGTGGACCCCCTGTGAATGAGCTAGGTAAATAAATTTTACCAGGTTCTACTCCACCTTCTCCTAAAATAAACTCGTCATTAATTAATTCTTGGAGTGGAGCTACTCTTAGCCTGTTTTGTTGTTTTGTTTGGCTATTTTTCAAAAACCGCAAGCGTTCTTCTAAAATTCTACAAAACATATCGACTAACCACTCTTCAGATAAACGACCAAATATGCTAAATCGCGATTCGGATAAAAGTAAACAACGGACATATTTAACCTGATTAAGCTTATTGCCCTTATTATCTCTCATATCTGGATGCCAACCAGTATTTCCGTGAGGATATAAGAGAGGATACTGGAAAGTCTCGTATAAGGAATCCATTATATCTATTGTTCGAGGCCTACCGTCTGCTATCTTTTTGACTACAATACAGCGTGGAGAAAATTCTTCGCGGTCTGTACTAATAATTGCGGCAATTTCTTGACCAATAGGTTGATCTCCGAGGATGTTACCGTGAATCGCACGAGTAGTTTTTTCGAACTTCAAGAAAGCTTCTGATGATACCTCTAAACTTAACCTTTTAAAACATTTTATGTATGGATTAACTGTGTGCATGAACCCTGTAATCATTCGAACTACCGTCTTATCTAAACTTAATTCGCCAGCTAAACTCTCTCTCTCGCTACTGTCATTTATGTAAAAATTAATATTATTAGGACTTTCATTGTAAGACAAATCAAAGATACGGTGGTAAATACGTCCTTGAATTTTTAGAAAAGATATACCTTCTGGATGATGGTAACCGTGGGAAACACCTAATGCCGAAAATGCAAAAATATTATTGTAAGCGCGTGGTCTATTTATAAAAGCAGGATTTGTATAAAATTCTTCGTTTAATGGGAGAAAATTCTGAACGTTATATTCTCCTGAATGACAACACCATTGCCGACGAGATTTCTCTTCTTCGAACAATGGAGCATTACATCTTGGACATCTATATGTTAGCTCAGACAGAAGCGACGTATTTTTTAAATTATATAATCGAATAGTACTGAGTTCATGCCCCTGTTTTTCACCTATTAAATTTTTTGAATATCTCAGCGGTATTTCTATGTTACGACTATTTTCTGTATATCTTTGTGCTGCTTTTTTGTTAATTTCGGGGTGGAGCTCGTAATAACGTTGAACGGCCGCGCGATGAATGTCTGGGTTGTTCTCGTTATAACGTTGAACAGCCGCGCGATGAACGTCTGGGTTGTTCTCGTTATAACGTTGAACGGCCGCGCGATGAACGTCTGGGTTGTTCTCGTTATAACGTTGAACGGCCGCGCGATGAACGTCTGGGTTGTTCTCGTTATAACGTTGAACGTCTGGGTTGTTCTCGTTATAACGTTGAACGGCCGCGCGATGAACGTCTGGGTTGTTCTCGTTATAACGTTGAACGGCCTCGCGGTTAATGTCTGGATTGCGTTCGTTGTACCGTTGAACGGCCTCGCGGTGAATATCTGGATTGCGTTCACTATACTGTTGAACTGCCTTGCGATTAACAGCGGGGTTTTTCGTTGTGTATTTCCTGACAGCTTCGCGATGCGCGTTTTCTTTACTTGGTTTCGGTCCGCGTTTCTGTTTTTTGGGTCGGCCACCTTTATTTTTAACGCATTGGCTTTCGTCTTGATTACTGATTCTCTCTAATAGGACAACTGGTTTTAAAATTGTCAGTTTTATATCACTTGTAGTGTTATATACATCTACCGGATTTGAATCAACTTCCAATTTACTAATATCAAAATTTTGCACAGAGGTTTTAAGCGGGGCCAGGGTTGATTGATAGTTCATCAAAATCGAATCTAAAGTTTGATTCTCATTCAGTAATGGTGATGATATTAAATCTACTAAAATGGATTGTGACGTTTCGGAACTAACCTGCGCTTCGTTTTGCCATATAAGGTCGTCATTTAATACTCTTAATCGGGTTAATGAGTATTCGGATCCGTCGTAAACTTCATTCGCGAGCAAAAGTTTGGCTAGCGCTTCGGTTGAATTACATTTAAATAAACGTGCTACGTAAGGACCATCTTCTGGCTTACCCGTTCCTATATTAATGTTGTTGCTGTTAACCGCATGGCTGTTAAAGAAATAATATTCACCATTAAACCGCCAAAAACTAAAAGTATAACCCTGACCCGTAAACAATATGCTATCGGTACTGTCGTTGTGATTCGAGTTGTTCACATTATAAGCGAATTGCGAATCGACAGTATAGTCATTAGTATTAAAAAACACTCTATTGTCCAGTATATTCTTTAACGTTAATAAACCTATGTCTTTATTCGCGGGAGTTGTAGGATACGTATTAGAAATGATCCAGTTGTCCTCCATACTAACTATATGTGCGACGTTATCCCCGACGCGAAGCTCATTGGGTAATTCATCTGGCATAAAATAACTGACACCCCTCTGAAGTAGATATTTTAACTGCATGTAAAGTGTATCCCCCATTCTTAAAATTTCATCAATTTCGGCAGTAGTGAAAGATGCGCGATTATGGAACACAGAATAAATGGAAGCGCATGCTGAGATAACCGTACATTGCGAATTATTACCTTCATACATATCGGAGCCTTGGTGTGTTAGACCTAAGGATTCAGTAAATTTTAGATATTAATTTATTTAATAGATAAGGTAATACACCCTATTATTGACACCCCTACTGACTATTAAAAAAAAAAAAATAAGAACATTTTGATATATTCCTTGCATTTTGATATATTCGGTGCCGAAAAATGATTAGACCGTACCAATCATTTAAGGTTCTAATAATTACATAAGTACTTAAATTAAAATATCAATTATCAATATTATCATTCTCCAACAATCTATTTTTTAATAAAACATTCACCGTTATTATTATAGGGAATGCAATAATTATTATATGAGAATTAAGTTACCTACCTAATATAAAAAAAACTACGCATACATATAAAATTTCACTCGGATCAATAAACCTAGGTAGGTGATTTTTTTAATAAGTAGTTAAAATGGCATTCGTTTAAGCACTTTCACACAGTGCCGCCAGTTCGTGCCGCACAAAGCCGCCGCCGATAATCATTTCAGTCGCGACGGTCATGTAGAGCACACATTGTGGTTGAACATCAAAGGTCGATGAATTAAGTCGACAACATTGCCATCGTAGCTGTGGCTGAAGTGAAAAAAATACGAGGCGCCGACTTTACAATATAGAAAATGGCTAAGCAACTTTCTCGAAAAAACGGTGTCCGATTATTTGACAAAAAACAAATAATAAATTTTCATTTGAAAAACAACATTTGTCAAAACTATATTTGATAAATGTATCATTTTACAAACTATTGTTTAATAAACTACTCATTACACAATATATTTACAAAAAAAATAATTATTACGCTAAAACATTAATTTACAAATTGATTATTTTTTAAACATGTTAGACGGCAAAATAACGTAAAGCAAAAATAACATTTGACAAAATGCATTGCTTGGTAAATATTTTATTAACCAAAATCTATGTTAATCAACAAAAATATTTCTTAGTTTACAATAGTTTAACAAAAAACGTATGAAAAAAGATCATTTTAGAAGAAAGTAGTAAGCTATTAAGTACGTGTATATCATTACTTTGGGTTCATGCATGAAAGTCCAATAATAATAAAGAAGTTAAATAATTATAATAATCATTTATTTTCCAATGTTTGGTTAGGTTAGGTTAGAACTGCGACCACAACGCACGAGCCGAGCGAGCGAAGCGAGCGTGCCGCGGCAGCGGCCGGCGAGTGCCAGAACCGAATTCTACTTATTTCACTTAATTCACGTAGTATGTTGTTTTTTTGAAGATTTAAGTTTCTATGGTATTAGTATTAATACAAAATTATTTCTGGCCTATAAACAATATGTTCAAGAGTTTAAATAGTTATTTTTAAAAACTAAGTAATAATTTATTTTCTAACTTTTTGTAATAACCAAAATCTATGTTAATCAACAAAAATCTTTCTCTGTTTACTATAGTTAAAAAAAACAATACGCGTCAGTCACACTTATTTTAAAAGACAGTGCAATAAACGAAATAGTGCGGCAATAAGTGGGTACTACAATAAAATTATTCTAAAATACCGCCTTTTGTACGGCTTCACATAAAAATAGTTATTTTAAAAAAATAATAATTAATCTTGTAACTTTTTGTATAATCACCAATTTGGCAAACGAATTATTTAGTCATGTGATTATTTTAAATATAATATTTTAACAGTTGAATTATTTTCTAAGTAAAACATTTGCGGAATCTGTATTATGTCATATGATTGTTTTTAAAGTAATATGTTTGCGAAATGAAAGTTTGTCAAATGATTAGTTTTCCAAACGTTGTTTGTAAAATGATTATTTGTTATACGTTTTTTGTAAAACATTAGTGAACCCGAAAAAACACATACTTAAGATTACGCCTATTTTCCGTTGGGATCGGCCACGCAATTCCACTTACTACGATCCTGACACATCACTTTCGCTTCTACCACTCTTATCAAAGTACACTCATTTATGCATGCTCGCCGGTTCCCAGTACTCTTGACCGTGGCTTTTCTTTACACATCCTGAAATTAATCGAGGTATGTACCACCTAGGCCATCCACTTCGGATTTTACCACTTACATCCGTATAATAAATCTTGGCCTTGTCCAACCTATCTAAGCGTCCTTTTGTCAATTGATGAGGATGTCAATTCTCTTCACTACATTTTCTTTTACAACAGTCCCTTAACACACTATTTTATCATTCAAAGTTATCCCACTCATACTCCTCAACGTTCTCATTAGTAACCTTTTGACAGTTTTAATAAAATATTAAGCAATTGAAAATTACATCATTGTAACATAAATATTTAATTCAGGTACCTAATAAAATGACTTTAAGACCAATGACATCGAGAGGGTGCCGTACCGGTATACAAACATTCAACTCAATTGATGTAACGCAACGCAAACCCTCGTTATAAAATATTTAGAAGACATGTCGATTTATTAGACTGCACTTTACTTAAATAAAGGATTATACAGTCTGTTCTCTGCCTACCCCAATGGAAAATAGGCGAGATATTATGTATGTACGCAATGCAGCACTCTATTGACGGAATATTTCGAAAAGTTAATATAAAATAACAGGAAAACGTAATACCACAGTTTTTGTTCATCTTTTGATCTTGTTGCATCATAGTGTGAGATTATTTCAGACTAATACAGGTGAAGTAGGTACGTATATTTGTCAACAATTTAAAAAAAAACCAGGCAAGTGCGATTTGGACTCGCGCACCGAAGGTTCCGTCCACAGAAAAGGTTAGTAAAAGAAAATTCTGATGCCGAAATTCAAGTATCTAGATATAAGACGATCGAGTTGAACTTCACTTAAGCTATAGGCATCAAATAAAGAATAATACTACGTTAGAATGGTCTGTCTCGCTCGTACTTATGCGTTAGACGTGTATCTACGTATGATACGTATACATACTTACATACATAGATTTTTCCTTTACTAACATTTTCTGTGGACGGAACCTTAGGTACATATAGACATAAAATATAGTATAACATAGTATATATGCCTACCTATATTATATTTTTACTGTATCAGGGTTGTGGAGGTATGGTATTTTTTAGACACTCATTGTATTCGGCGTTTTCTATATCTTTAGATAGCTGTAAAGTAATAAACAAAATAATTATAAAGTTGTTACTTTATTTTGCTTATTACTTTATAGCTGTCACAAAAAGTAATTAAAAAAATAAAACGGACTTCAAAATCTGTTAAATAAATAGTAAGAAATAATATTTAGTTGAATACATTAGAATCTAAATTTTGAAATTACTTTTTATTTGTATAAACTCGAGTGTCCCTAATAATATTAATACGCCAGTGACCATCGTTACCAAAACACTGAAATATAAAATGTCTTATAATTTGTTTAATGGATGTAGTGTCCGACACACCCTTGACCGTTTTCCAATTTTCTTTAATTTACTCTCAAACCATTAGTATCCATACTTACTTAAGCTCTAAGCTTCTATTAGTATAGTCGAAACACAAAGTTCCTAATTTTTAACTGTTTTTCAACCATAAGTTGGAAATTTCTAAACCAATTTTGATGAAACTTACATTCTTTTCTATGTTGGACGATACTTAATAAAAAAGCATTGTAATACGATTTGTAGTTTTTACGAAATGCATGGACAAACATACAGGCATGTATATGGAAAATTTAACACACATTACAATATACATATGGGTCAAATTGATAACCTTTTTTTGAAGTCTGTTGAATTAGATTAGTTTCCTTCAGTCCCCACCACATGGTCATCAAGATATATAACCATATCCCTAACCATATTCAAAATATAGACAAACCTACATACACCCTTTAACAGTCATTTAAATAAGTTTATTGTAGACAAATGTTATTATAGCATTCAAACTTTTTTTTTCAGATAAACTAAATACTTCAAAGCTTCGATACCTCTATATCTATATACTTACTTAATAACTTGTTTGATATAATTTTGTTATTATAAATAGCTGTATTATATAATTAAGTAGGTAACTTTATAATAATTTTGTTACCTAGTTACTACTTATTTCTATAATTTTTAGTTAGACAGTTAATATCTTATAATATTATTATAAGATTGGTTATAGTTGTATTTAACCATCTGTAGTAACTTGTAATTTTTGATAAAATACGCTACTTCTTCTACACATAAAACAGACATAATTATTTAGTTGGCTTTTTCACGATTTTAGAGAAAGGTTTAACTTTTCACACAGAATATTGTACTGTTGTGCTACAACATGGGTTGCTGTCAAACCAGAATCACACTCGGATTGTTATAATTCAAAAAGGATTCAATCTTATTATTATTATCTATAGTGTTATGATCTCATCTAAATTTATCATAGGTTAATTAACTTATTTCATATACCTACCAACATACTTACATAATCTAAAAAAATATTAATAGTAATTAACTATCGCCTATTCTAGTCACACAGCATAAGTAGGGGCAATGCAATTGATTTAAGTAAGTAGGTACCTATTGCCTGTTATTAAGTAAAGTTTTATCATCATAAAATCAATCGATCGTTTGGTAAACTGGAATTAAACTCGTTAAAATCTAAATACTTACCGGCACCGATGCAGATTGCAGCAGGCTCGTCGTCGACGCGACGGCGACGCATTGTAGAGCACGATGGAATTTCGACGCTTGAACGCTTCATCTGTAAACAAACCACTTCTGTACTATTTGTGTTTATCTAATAGACAATAAAATAAGAATTATAGTTTTAAGTAGGTACGTACTTACCTTTTAATGTTTCACTTTCATTATGTGAAAAAGAGAAAATCAGTACAGATAGTTAAAGATCTTACAATTATAATAATTATGTTTATATGGCTAACTATTTTACGATTTTAAAGATTATATACCTAAATATATTTATAAATAATTGTTAAATTATCAATAACAAAATCGACTTACCTTTGGAAATCTTGAAATACAAGTGAAAAAACGCTTGTCACTTTTTCGCGCCAACGGTTTGGGTACTGAGTTTACTTTTTTTTTCCATGAGACAAAGAAATTCTGGCAACGCAGATTCAAACAGCCAATATCGAAAAATATTGAGGTACTTTTTTCTTCACTCGGTCGCATAGATGTCGATGGAATTAATAAATCAGCAATATAAAATATAATTGCTTTTTGTTACTTCAGTACAATTTATTAAAAGCAGTGAATATTGAGTATTTTCATTAATTTTTCCATTGTTTTTTGGCGGGAAAGTTGTTTTCTTCATTGAATAATCTATTTATATTTAATACGAAATGAAGATTTTTTGTTTTGGTTTTCCCCGAAGGGTAAGGCAAAGGGAACTATGCCCATACAGCCATGTCTGACGTATCTTTTTTCTTGATGATTAATGAAATGATGAAAGGTGATGATGATGAAACCTAAGCCCCCACCCTCGGAGTAGACTCCTACTCCGAACCCCAAACGAATTAACTCAAAAGTCCGCATAAACTTTTGAGTTATGAAGCGGCTTCCCGACACGAAGCGAAAATAGGCAGATACACTTTGTTTATTGAATACTCCAATATAATAACACTCGCGAATGTCTTCCGACTAACTTAATGCGATCATTAACCACAAAACACCACTTCGTATTAATTATTTAGATTACTCAATGAAGAAAGCAACTGTCCCGTTCCCGTTTCCCGCCAAAAAGCCTACGAAATGAAGAAGTAATCGAAAAACATTCACTTAAGTGTTATCATATCGGAAAAATATATAAATATAAATAATAAATAAACATTCAATAAACAAAGTGGTACTATCTATTTTCACTTCGTGCCAAGAAGCCGCTTCATAACTCGAAAATTTATGCGGACTTTTGAGTTAAGTATCACAAACCTAAAGGTCTATGTAACCAGGCCAAAAATTTCCAAAAAGAAAAAAGATGAGGCTATAATTATGACATAATAACACATTTGCGTAACCTGTGGATTCCATTGCTTACCGATTTGAAAATATGAAAATACGTTTATTGTTTTTATAGTATTTTATGCAACAGTTGTATAAGAAGGGTCAAAAAATGCGAGTGGCGTGAGTTGCGATGTGAGCCTTGGCGAACATCGCAATAAGAGACGCCACGAGCATTTTTTGACCTAGTTATACAACGTTGCATACAATACTTTTTCTACGACGACGTAATTTTAAATGAAACAAAAATTTTCCAATTTATTTTCCAACGCGCGGGAAAATGGCGGCAAATGTATACTTTTTTTTTATAGTATATCTATGGCACCAAACAAAGTAAAGGTGCCAGTTTCCAGGTCAAAAAAAAAAAAAAAAAAAACAACAACAATGCTTTTTTGGCGACATTATAGTACAGTTACACTTTGTAAACAATGCTTTTATAGGCCATAGAGCGTACACTTTTTCAAAGAGTTTAATTATGTATGTACTTATATTAGACTTTTTGGTTATTTAAATGCCAGATTAAAGTAGAGGAGTAGAAAAACGAATTTAACGTACCTAGTATAGTATTTGGCTGTATGGGTTATGTTTCCTTTGCCTGTCCTATGGACAAAATAACCAAAAAAAAAAAACTAAACAAAATGGTCTTATGGTCTCGTTCTGTGGTCTCGTTGCCGAGAAGTTCTCTTGATAATTTCCTGTGCTACTTTGTTAGAATTTGTAGCTTACAAGTTCACCGTGCGAGAGCGTCGACATTCTACTGTAAAAACTTCCATAGCCATTGTGTGTTTTGGATAGAGCCGATATGATAAAAAGTTTGTGGATAATGTTCGTTGATAAATTGCAATGTAAGTAACATACAATCAAATGACATTGTTATTATATATGACACTGTTATTATATAGTTATTTATTTATAGGTGTGAATGCTGATCGACTTTGTCATACTAACTCATACTCATACTAAGAGATGTAAGCAACAATAACAAGTTTCCTGAAGAATGTTCCAATCGGACAGTTGGAAACAATTATGTCTGTATAAGTTGTGGAATATCTTTGGGAAAGCAGTCACGAAGATAAAATCACAGGCCATGGGCTTATGGAAAGAAGTGAAGAGTGGTATTATATAGAAAAACAATCTCCGAGATAGGTATTAAAGTATTAAGTATTTTATGTTGTACATGAAAAATATTGTGTTTCAATCATAAATGTTATAAGGCAATCCTTAATTATGATTAAAACATTGTTCTAATTTTAATTTATTGTTGGCAATGTTTCAGTTCCATTCCTACACATTAAATAATATTGATACAATCGGGCATATTGTGCAATATACTATTAAAAACATTCATGTTTGCTTTCAGATGCCTGATGGATGCCCATGTATGCATTGTTTGCAGGATGAGCTCACCTCAAAAGCATTAATATCTAGTGAACATAAAAGCTGTGTTAGGTGTGTTGTTGCAATGTATATAGTTCTATTTATTAACCCCCGACGCAAAATTGTGTATATGTGTCTATCTGTAGCATCATAGCTCCCAAACGGATGATCCAATTTTAATATGGTTTTTTTTTTGTTTGTAAGTTATATTAGTCGAGAGTGTTCTTAGCTATGTTTGGTAGAAATCGGTTCAGGTCTTCAAGGTCATCAGAGATGTTTGTTAAGTGTGATAGGAATGTTACACGCTCAGTTTGCTTGCAAGCATAGGTATGTGGGATAAGTTATTTTTTGCTTTTTATAGGGTTTTTTTCACCTTTTTTCATAATAATTGAGTACTTTTGTTTTGTCGGGGGTTTTTTTTGTTCATAGATGTTGGTGAACTATGAGTTTATATCACTTTATAATTATTATAATTTATATTATTAAATCATTAAATAGATAAAAACCTGTATATATTTTAATGTTATTGTTAAGTTTATTCTCTACCTACTTACTAATATGTTACCATATTAAGTCTGTTCAAAAATCATAAATAGGTACTTGTTCTTCTTCTATCATGTAGGGTGTGAAGTGGATGACCAATCTCATCAACCAGGGTTATTGCTGAGCCGCCAATGTCGTTGGATCAGCCAGCAATGTCCTAACTGAATCAGGGATCACAAAGAAATTTTTGTGTTTTGTCCCCACCGGGACTTGAACCTGGGACCTCCGGAATGTTAGCCACTGGACCACATAGGCCGAGAGTATATGGTTAAGTTGCTATTTTATTTCAACTATTTAATATTTAATTAAATGTAGGAATATTTTGTGAGTATGAATTATATAATAAAACAAATTATTTCTAAAAATATATCTTTCATTATGTTTTTAATAAAATTGTTTCTTTTTAAAATTATTTTGAAAAATAAAAATAGTAATCACGTCGTTTAGCACCACTTCAACTGATAGGATCTCACAATCAATGTTTTTTGTGGTATCAAAATTGTTAGTTACATTTAATTTTTGACCTCTTGGGACCAGATTTTCACATCAAACATCCATTGGTGGTCTTTATTGGTCTAAATGCAAGACAAATATAATTACAGAATCTATAGGTACCAATGAGGGACTTTCCAGGCTAGGTTCTCAAAAAAAAAAATACAGATGGCGCTGTCCAGATTTAACATGACCTACCTACTTAGTTACTAAATATGCAAGAGTAACGTGTGTTATTGGTGCTGATTCCAGTACACACTGTCTAAGTTTATTTGAAGTTATACCTGTCATTTTATTATCAGGTGACGGGTAAACGACAGGCTTAAAATTTATGGAATAGGTTCACAATAATTTTAGTCAGAAATTAAAAAAACCCAGCAAAAGTTGACAGCACACATGTCACCGGCGATAGAAATATGTTATGCGAAATAAAAGTTGCTCCAGGTTTTATAGTTTTGCCAGGCCGTAGGGTGTCTCCCTGATGCGAAGCATGTCACCGGCGATAGAATTTGACCAAGATTTAAATAGGTCTCGTGAAAAAAGAATAGTTTCAGATGCGATAGTTTTGCCGGGGCGTAGTGTGTCTCCGTGACGAGGAGCAGTTTTCGAAGACCGGGAAGTAATTCCGTACTCTACATGACGTTCCGATCACACCTCCCATACATCATTTTTAGCCCCGAGGCTTTTTCTGTATAAGGGAAATTTTGTATGGCGGCCATCTTGTTTTTCCGCCATTTTGGTTTTTATCACCAGTAATAGATTTTGACCAAGATTGAAATAAGTATTGTGAAAGAAAAATTGGTTCAGGTGCGATAGTTTTCCCAGGCCGTAGGGTGCCGCCCTGATGCGGAGCAGTTTTTGAAGATCGGGAAGTATTTCCATACTCAACATGACGTTTTGATCACATCCCTATACATAATTTTTACCCCCGAGGCATTTTCAGGAAAAACGAAAAATTTGTATGGCGGCCATCTTGATTTTCCGCCATTTTGATTTTTTTTCACTGGCAATTAAATTTGACCAAGATTTAAATAGGTATCGTGAAAACTAAAAAGTTCCACGTGCGATAGTTTCACCAGGCCGTAGGGTGTCTCCCTGATGCGGAGCAGTTTTTGAAGATCGAACAGTTTTTCCATACTCGGCTTGACGTTTCGATCACACATCCCATACATCATTTTTACCTCCGAGACATTTTCTGGAAAAACGAAATTTTGTGTGGCGGCCATCTTGTTTATCCGCCATTTTGTTTTTTTTTACCAGTAATAGATTTTGACCAAGATTGAAATAAGTATTGTGAAAGAAAAATTGGTTCAGGTGCGATAGTTTTCCCAGGCCGTAGGGTGCCGCCCTGATGCGGAGCAGTTTTTGAAGATCGGGAAGTATTTCCATACTCAACATGACGTTTTGATCACATCCCTATACATAATTTTTACCCCCGAGGCATTTTCAGGAAAAACGAAAAATTTGTATGGCGGCCATCTTGATTTTCCGCCATTTTGATTTTTTTTCACTGGCAATTAAATTTGACCAAGATTTAAATAGGTATCGTGAAAACTAAAAAGTTCCACGTGCGATAGTTTCACCAGGCCGTAGGGTGTCTCCCTGATGCGGAGCAGTTTTTGAAGATCGAACAGTTTTTCCATACTCGGCTTGACGTTTCGATCACACCTCCCATACATCATTTTTACCTCCGAGACATTTTCTGGAAAAACGAAATTTTGTATGGCGGCCATCTTGTTTTTCCGCCATTTTGTTTTTTTTTACCAGTAATAGATTTTGACCAAGATTGAAATAAGTATTGTGAAAGAAAAATTGGTTCAGGTGCGATAGTTTTCCCAGGCCGTAGGGTGCCGCCCTGATGCGGAGCAGTTTTTGAAGATCGGGAAGTATTTCCATACTCAACATGACGTTTTGATCACATCCCTATACATAATTTTTACCCCCGAGGCATTTTCAGGAAAAACGAAAAATTTGTATGGCGGCCATCTTGATTTTCCGCCATTTTGATTTTTTTTCACTGGCAATTAAATTTGACCAAGATTTAAATAGGTATCGAGAAAACTAAAAAGTTCCACGTGCGATAGTTTCACCAGGCCGTAGGGTGTCTCCCTGATGCGGAGCAGTTTTTGAAGATCGAACAGTTTTTCCATACTCGGCTTGACGTTTCGATCACACCTCCCATACATCATTTTTACCTCCGAGACATTTTCTGGAAAAACGAAATTTTGTATGGCGGCCATCTTGTTTTTCCGCCATTTTGATTTTTTTTCACCCACGATAAAATTTGACCAAGATTTAAATAGGTTTTGCGAAAAAATAATTGATCTAGGTATAATAGTTGCGCCAGACTGTAGGGTGTCTCCCTGATGCGGAGCAGTTTTCCATGATCTGGAAGTTTTCCCATACTCACCGGGAGGTCCCGATCACACCCCCCATACATCATTTTCACCCCCCGACGCTCCTTCTGGGAGAACAACCCTGTCAGTGAGTCAGTGAGTCAGTCAGTCAGTCAGTCAGTCAGTGGGTTTGCAGCTATATATAATATAATAACTAGATGTCGCGTGGTTCGCTCGCAGCAAGCTGCTCGCGTGTCCTGTATTAGTTCGAAGCTTTGTATAGAATTTGACCAAGACTTAAATAGGTCTCGTGAAATCAAAAAAGTTCTAGGTGCTATAGTTTTGCCAGGCCGTAGGGTGTCTCCCTGATGCGGAGCAGTTTTCCAAGATGACGTTCCGATCATCAATTTTACCTCTGTGACATTTTCTGGAAAAACAAAAATTTGTATGGTGGCCATCTTGTTTTTCGGCCATTTTGTTATTTTTTTCAACGGCTATAAAATTTGACCAAGATTTAAATAGGTTTAGTGAAAAAAGGATCGTTCCAGATGCGATAGTTTAGCCAGGCCATAGGGTGTCTCCCTGATGCGGAGCAGATTTCAAAGATCGAGAAGTATTTTTATACTCGTCATGACGTTCCGATTACACCCATATACTTAATTTTTACCCCAGAGGCATTTTCAGGAAAATTTAAAAATTTGTATGGCGGCCATCTTGTTTTTCCGCCATTTCGATTTTTTTTCAACAGTGATTGAATTTGACCAAGATTTAAATAGATTTCGTGAAAACAAAAAAGTTCCAAGTGCGATAGTTTCGCCAGGCCGCAGGATGTCTCCCTGATGCGGAGCAGTTTTCAAAGATCAAGAAGTATTTACATACTCAATATGACCTTCCGATTACGCTTCCATACATTGCTTTTGCTCCCGAGACATTTTCTGAAAAAACAAAATTTTGTATGGCGGCCATCTTGTTTTTCCGCCATTTTGATTTTTTTCCACTCACGATAGAATTTGACCAAGATTTAAATAGGTTTCGTGAAAAAAATATTGCTCTAGGTTTTATAGTTTTGCCAGGCCGTAGGGTGTCTCCCTGATGCGGAGCAGTTTTCCAAGATGACGTTCCGATAACACCCCTATACATCGTTTTTACACCCGAGACATTTTCTGGACAAACAAAAATTTGTATGGCGGCCATCTTGTTTTTCGGCCATTTTGGATTTTTTTCACCCACAATAGAATTTGACCAAGAAATAAATAGATTTTATGAAAGAAAAATTGGTTTAGGTACGATAGTTTTGCCAGGCCATAGGGTGTCTCCCTGATGCGGAGCAGTTTTCCAAGATGACGTTCCGATCATCAATTTCACCTCTGAGACATTTTCAGGAAAAACGAAAAATTTGTATGGCGGCCATCTTGTTTTTCCGCCATTTTTTTCATCGGCTATAGAATTTGACCGAGACTTAAATAGGTCTCGTGAAAACAAAAAAGTTCTAGGTGCCATAGTTTTGCCAGGCCGTAGGGTGTCTCCCTGATGCGGAGCAGCTATCGAAAACCCAGACGTATTTTCATACTCGACATGACGTTCCGATCACATTCCTATACATAAATTTTACCTCTAAAGCTTTTTTCTGGAAAAACAAAATTTTGTATGGTGGCCATCTTGTTTTTTCCGCCATTTTGATTTTTTTTCACCGGCGATTGGATTCGACCAAGATTTAAATATGTTATGCGAAAAAAAAATTGCTCCAGGTTTTATAGTTTTGCCAGGCTGTAGGGTGTCTCCCTGATGCGGAGCAGTTTTTCAAGATCGAACAGTTTTTCCATACTCAGCTTGACGTTTCGATCACACCTCCCATACATCATTTTTACCTCTGAGACATTTTCTGGAAAAACAAAAATTTGTATGGCGGCCATCTTGTTTTTTCGGCCATTTTGTTTTTTTTTCACTGGCGATAAAATTTGACCAAGACTTTAATAGGCTTCGTGAAAACAAAAAAAAACCAGGTGCTATAGTTTCGCCAGGCCGTAGGGTGTCTCCCTGATGCGGAGCAGCTTTCGAAGATCGAAAAGTATTTCCATACTCAACATGATGTTTCGATCACATTCCTCATACATCATTTTTACCCCCGAGGCATTTTCGGGAAAAACGAAAATTTTGTATGGCGGCCATCTTGATTTTCCGCCATATTATTTTTTTTCACCGGCGATAAAATTTGACCAAGATTTAAATAGGTTTTATGAAAACCAAACAGTTCAGGTGCGATAGTTTCGCCAGGCCGTAGGGTGTCTCCCTGATGCGGAGCAGTTTTCCAAGATGACGTTCCGATCACACCCCAATACATCATTTTTACCTCTGAGACATTTTCTGGAAAAACAAAAATTTGTATGGCGGCCATCTTGTTTTTCGGCCATTTTGTTTTTTTTTTCACTGGCGATAAAATTTGACCAAGACTTTAATAGGCTTCGTGAAAACAAAAAAGTTCCAGGTGCGATAGTTTCGCCAGGCTGTAGGGTGTCTCCCTGATGCGGGGTAGCTTTCGAAGATCGAAAAGTATTTCCATACTCAACATGATGTTTCGATCACATTCCTCATACATCATTTTTACTCCCGAGGCATTTTCGGGAAAAACGAAAATTTTGTATGGCGGCCATCTTGTTTTTCCGCCATTTTGGTTTTTTTTCACCGGGGATTGGATTTGACCAAGATTTAAATATGTTTTGCGAAATAAAAATTGCTCCAGGTTTTATAGTTTTGCCAGGCCGTAGGGTGTCTCCCTGATGCGGAGCAGTTTTTCAAGATCGAGCAGTATTGAAATACTCAACATGACGATCCAATCACATCCCTATACATCATTTTTACCCTTGAGGCATTTTCAGGAAAAACGAAAATTTTGTATGGCGGACATCTTGTTTTTCAGCCATTTTGGTTTTTTTTCACCGGGGATTGGATTTGACCAAGATTTAAATATGTTTCGCGAAAGAAAAATTGCTCCAGGTTTTATAGTTTTGCCAGGCCGTAGGGTGTCTCCCTGATGCGGAGCAGTTTTTCAAGATCAAAAAAAATTTCCATAGTCAACGGGATGTTCCGATTACAACTCCATACACAGTTTTTACCAACGAGAAATTTTCTGGAAAAACAAAATTTTGTATGGCGGCCATCTTGTTTTTCGGCCATTTTGATTTTTTTTCACCGGCGATTGAATTTGACCAAGACTCGAATAGGGCACGTGAAATCCAAAAAGTTCTAGGTGCTATAGTTTTGCCAGGCCGTAGGGCGTCTCCCTGATGCGGAGCAGTTTTCCAAGATGACTTTCCGATCACACCCCTATACGTAATTTTTACACCCGAGACATTTTCTGGAAAAACAAAAATTGATATGGCGGCCATCTTGTTTTTCGGCCATTTTGTTTTTTTTTCACCGGCGATAAAATTTGACCAAGATTTAAATAGGCTTCACGAAAACAAAAAAGTTCCAGGTGCGATAGTTTCGCCAGGCTGTAGGGTGTCTCCCTGATGCGGAGCAGCTTTCGAAAATCGAAAAGTATTTCCATACTCAACATGATGTTTCGATCATATTCCTCATACATCATTTTTACCCCCGAGGCATTTTCGGGAAAAACGAAAATTTCGTATGGCGGCCATCTTGTTTTTCCGCCATTTTGGTTTTTTTCACCGGGGATTGAATTTGACTAAGATTTAAATAGGTTTCGTGAAAAAAATATTGCTCTAGGTTTTATAGTTTTGCCAGGCCGTAGGGTGTCTCCCTGATGCGGAGCAGTTTTTCAAGATCGAGCAGTACTGAAATACTCAACATGACGATCCGATCACATCCCTATACATCATTTTTACCCTCGAGGCATTTTCAGGAAAAACGAAAATTTTGTATGGCGGCCATCTTGTTTTTCCGCCATTTTGGTTTTTTTTCACCAGGGATTGGATTTGACCAAGATTTAAATATGTTTCGCGAAAGAAAAATTGCTCCAGATTTTATAGTTTTGCCAGGCCGTAGGGTGTCTCCCTGATGCGGAGCAGATTTTGAAGATAGAGAAGTGTTTTCATACTCCACAAGACGTTCCGATTACATCTCTATACACAGTTTTTACTCCCGATGCATTTTCTGAAAAAACAAAATTTTGTATGGCGGCCATCTTGTTTTTCCGCCATTTTGATTTTTTTTCACCGGCCATAGGATTTGACTAAGAATTAAATAGGTTTTGTGAAAAAAAAATCGATCCAGGTGCGATAGTTTTGCCAGGCCGTAGGGTGTCTCCCTGATGCGGAGCAGTTTTCCAAGATCTGGAAGTTTTCCCATACTCACCGGGAGGTCCCGATCACTTTTCTCATACATTATTTTTACCCCCCGACGCTCCTTCTGGGAGAACAACCCTGTCAGTGAGTCAGTCAGTGAGTCAGTCAGTCAGTACATGGGTTTGTAGCTTTATATATTATAATAATAATAATAACTAGATGTCGCGTGGTTCGCTCGCAGCAAGCTGCTCGCGTGTCTTGTTTTCCCACCATTTTTTTACCGCGATAGAATTTGACCAAGACTTAAATAGGTCTCGTGAAATCAAAAAAGTTCTAGGTGCTATAGTTTTGCCAGGCCGTAGAGTGACCCCTGATGCGGAGCAGTTTTCCAAGATGACGTTCCGATCACACCCCAATACATCATTTTTACCTCGTGAGACATTTTCTGGAAAAACAAAAATTTGTATGGCGGCCATCTTGTTTTTCGGCCATTTTGTTTTGTTTCACTGGCGATAAAATTTGAATAAGACTTTAATAGGCTTCGTGAAAACAAAAAAGGTCCAGGTGCGATAGTTTCGCCAGGCTGTAGGGTGTCTCCCTGATGCGGAGCAGCTTTCGAAGATCGAAAAGTATTTCCATACTCAACATGATGTTTCGATCATATTCCTCATACATCATTTTTACCCCCGAGGCATTTTCGGGAAAAACGAAAATTTCGTATGGCGGCCATCTTGTTTTTCCGCCATTTTGCTTTTTTTTCACCTACAAATGAATTTGACCAAGATTTTATTAGGTTTGGTGAAAAAATAATCGTTCCAGGTGCGATAGTTTTCCCAGGCCGTAGGGTGCCGCCCTGATGCGGAGCAGTTTTTGAAGGTCGGGAAGTATTTCCATACTCAATATGACATTTTGATCTCATCTCTCTTTCATCACATTCACCCCGAGGCATTTTCGAGAAAAACGAAAATTTTGTATGGCGGCCATCTTGATTTTCCACAATTTTGATTTTTTTCACTGCCAATTGAATTTGACCAAGGTTCAAATATGTCTTGTGAAAACCAAAAAGTTCTAGGTGCTATAGTTTTGCCAGGCCGTAGGTTGTCTCCCTGATGCGGAGCAGTTTTCGAAGATTTAGTTCATTTTCCGTACTCGACAAGACGCTCCGATTACAATCCCATACATAATTTTGACCTCCGAGACATTTTCTGGAAAAACATTTTTTTGTATGGCGGCCATCTTGTTTTTCCGCCATTTTGATTTTTTCCACCCACTGTAGAATTTGACCAAGATTTAAATAGGTTTTGCGAAAAAAAAATTGATCCAGGTATAATAGTTGCGCCAGACTGTAGGGTGTCTCCCTGATGCGGAGCAGTTTTCCAAGATCTGGAAGTTTTCCCATACTCACCGGGAGGTCCCGATCAGACCCCCCATACATCATTTTCACCCCCGACGCTCCTTCTGGGAGAACAACTATGTCAGTCAGTCAGTCAGTCAATACATGGGTTTGTAGCTTTATATCATCAAAACTATATATAGTATAATTTTACCTCTGTGACATTTTCTGGAAAAACAAAAATTTGTATGGTGGCCATCTTGTTTTTCGGCCATTTTGTTTTTTTTTCACGGGCTATAAAATTTGACCGAGATTTAAATAGGTTTAGTGAAAAAAGGATCGTTCCTGATGCGATAGTTTAGCCAGGCCATAGGGTGTCTCCCTGATGCGGAGCAGATTTCAAAGATCGAGAAGTATTTTTATACTCGACATGACGTTCCGATTACACCCTTATACATATTTTTTACCCCCGAGGTATTTTAGGAAAATTGAAAAATTTGTATGGCGGCCATCTTGTTTTTCCGCCATTTTGTCTTTTTTTTCACCCGCGATAGAATTTGACCAAGATGTAAACAGGTCTCGTGAAAACAAAAAAGTACCAGTTGCGATAGATTAGCCAGGCCGTAAGGTGTCTCCCTGATGCGAAGCAGTTTTCCAAGATGACGTTCCGATCATCAATTTTACCTCTGAGACATTTTCTGGAAAAACAAAAATTTGTATGGCGGTCATCTTGTTTTTCGGCCATTTTGTTTTTTTCACCGAGAATAAAATTTGACTCAGAATTAAAAAGGTTTCGTGAAAACAAAAAAAGTCCAGATGCGATAGTTTCGCCAGGCCGTAGGGTGCCGCTCTGATGCGGAGCAGTTTTCTAAAATCGAGAAGTATTTCCATACTCTTCAAGACGTTTCGATCAAAACCCTTATACATAATTTTTATCCCAGAGGTATTTTCAGGCAAAACGAAAAATTTGTATGGCAGCCATCTTGAATTTCCGCCATTTTGATTTTTTTCACCGGCGATAAAATTTAACTAAGGTTCAAATACGTTGTGCGTGAAAAGAATTGTTCCAGGTGCGATAGTTTCGCCAGGCCGTAGGATGTATCTCTGATGTGGAGCAGTTTTCCAAAATCTGGAAAGTTCCCTATACTCGACGGGAGGTCCAGATCACAACCCTATACACAGTTTTTACCCCCGAGACATTTTCTGGAAAAACAAAATGTTGTATGGCGACCATCTTGTTTTTCCGCTATTTTGACTTTTTTTCACCCACGATAAAATTTGAGCAAGATTTAAGTAGGTTTTGTGAAAAAAGAATCGTTCCAGATGCGATAGTTTCGCCAGGCCGTAGGGTGCCGCTCTGATGCGGAGCAGTTTTCAAAGATCGAGAAGTATTTCCATACTCTTCATGACGTTCCGATCAAAACCCTCATACATAACTTTTATCCCAGAGGCATTTTCAGGAAAAACTAAAAATTTGTATGGCGGCCATCTTGTTTTTCCGCCATTTTGATTTTTTTTTTTCACCCGCAATAGAATTTGACCAAGATTTAATTATTATTTTTTTTTACTCGTAATAGGTATAAGCATTTATTCGTAATAAACATTACAGTACAGTCAAAACAAAAATACACATTATATAAAATAGACAATAACAATCTATTTAGTCAAATAAGCCCCCGCGGGTGGATCCGGGCGCAAAGGTCCCCATCACGCTTGCCGCGTTACCACGTTGTATGGCGATGGACAACCTTTGCGCCAGGAAACAACCCGCACGAGCATCCGACCCCCTGTCACTTATCCTTCGCCCCACCTCCCTATCGAAGGCTATAGCATCCGACCCCCAACAACCTGTCGTCTCGAACGCAAGTGGCACAAAGAGGTAGTTGCCCTCCAGGGCCGAATATTTCTCCCGCTTTCTACTCGCGGCAAATTCCGCCGCGGCGCCGGCTGTCTAATTGGGACCAAATTTGTATGGCGGCCATCTTGTTTTTCGGCCATTTTGTTTTTTTTTTCACTGGCGATAAAATTTGACCAAGACTTTAATAGGCTTCGTGAAAACAAAAAAGTTCCAGGTGCGATAGTTTCGCCAGGCTGTAGGGTGTCTCCCTGATGCGGAGCAGCTTTCGAAGATCGAAAAGTATTTCCATACTACAGCGATAGATGGCGCTGCTGTCCGTATAACATAGGCTCTGTATTCTTTAATTCGAAAAAATAGAACTAACAGTAAAACCACCATAATAATATTACCAGTGTGTTTATTGTGATAAAAATATTAAGTGAGAATGTTATCTACAACTAGAATTAAAAAACAATAAAGAAATTCAGTGCTTAAAATTAACAACAATTATCTTCTAAAATCATATATATAAAACTATAAACTAATACGTAAACACCACGCTCATAAACGATACAAACAAACAAAACAATAATAAGTAAATAATAGTGACAATAAATACATTTCTTTAAGATACAACTGTGATAGTGAACCGTTGAAAGTTTAAAAAGTGGATCATATGTGTTGTGTAGGCATAATAGTCATCAGCTGAGCCGATTACTCATCAACCGAACAAACCGCTAAACTGTACAACTTATACCAATATTTCGCAACACTGATTAGAGACACTCTAGCCTTGCGGTCATAGCAAGTGGCTTAGCGGATGTCACTCACTTGTGAACCGAGTTCAAATCCCATCGACGCAACATTATTATAATTTCTGACTTGTTTTTTTTTTATTTATTATTATTATTCTTTTTGACATTTAATTATTATTTTTGAATTTTATAAATATGGCAATGCAATGCGCATCATGTAAAAGTGCGATTACAAATCGACAATTCTTGGGCTGCACAATATGTAAACGAATGTATCACGTGAACTGTACAGTCATATCTGAAAAACTATTTTATCTTATGACACCTGCTAAGAGAGAGGTATACAAATGTGACATATGTAAAGCTAATAAAGAGCTGCAACCCCCTACCAGTCCTACTATCCAAGACCAGCAAGAACTTAACGTGACGATTAGAAAAAAGTACAAGGTAAATATTCCAGTTAAAAATGTTTTTGAAAAACTGTCGGAGGAAGACGAAGATCCTGAATACTCATCTTTAGTTTCTACTCCTCGAGAGCACCACAGGAGTTTTATTGACCTACGGATGAATACGAGCTCATTCATCGAAGAATTACAGGATAAAATTCAACACCTAGAACAAAAATTGGAAATAGCTGAGAACGAAATTGAGAATTTGGTGTCTGAAAACTACAAATTAATAAAGAAAAACTCAGACTACGAACTAAAAATTAAACAACTTACACAAATTTGTAAAACTACATCAAGCCAGAGTACAACTAAGAAGAAAAATAGGAACCTCAATAGAACGAAATTGAACTTTTCGAGTTTAGACGGAGAACAACCAATTTCACCCATGATATGGAGTACTCCAAAAGCGAAACTAGCAAATATAAACAAGGATCAATGCACCGATAACGTTCACACAAAGACCTCAGCGAGTAGTACACCCAAGTTGCCAATAGATGGCACCAGTGAAAAAGAAAAAAATAATAAGTGTAACAAAATATATATTGTTGGCGATGAATCCCTGAAAGGTTTATCTAGTAAATTAATAAAGTCTAGATCAGGAAAATGGAACGACAGATACAAACCGTCTGCGACGATTTTGTCTGGTGCTACAAGCTCAGAAACGATGGCATGCTGTGACAGTATCACCAGCGAACTAACCACGGACGACGTCATCATACTAGGTATCGGAAGCAACGACAGCAATATATTAAAGCTACACTCAAATCTATGTATAATTCTGAATAAATTTAAAAATGCTTCGAATGTTTATATAGCACCTGTAAAATATAATCCCTATTTAAATATATCAAAATTAAATAAATCAATTGGACTATGGACTAAACATTTTGAAAATTGTAAAATTCTTGACATTTATGATTATGATGATTATTATATGGACATGGAGTATTTAAACAAAATATGTAATAAGGTTAACGTATGCATTGACTATATTGAATATAAAACTCAATTTTTGTCATTTAGAAATATAAAAGTCCATATGAACAAATCAAATAAACGGTCCCGGAATGCAAATCCGCAAAAGAATGATACACCAAAAAAAGGTACTATACCGTATTACTTTTTCCCAAAGCGTAATGTTCAGGTACCTGTACAAACGTCATCAGCGCTGTCATCACCTCAGGAGTTGATGAATAGTACAAGTACCCCAAGCCAAAACAAAAATAATAAGTCCTTTTTTCGTCCATAAAGATGATAATAGTCTAACGCTTTTCCACCAAAACATACAAGGCCTGTTATCAAAAAAGGAATTATTAGAAATATCATTAGTGGAAATTAAAAATCACACTTGCCCAGATATAATCTGTCTTACGGAAACTTTTATTCCAAAAGGTGGCGAAAGAAACATTATTCTAAACAACTATGTACTGGCTTCAACGTTTACTAGAAATAATAAGAGAGGTGGAGTGTGCATATTAGTTAATAAGTGCCTACAATACGATCAAATATCATGCTTTGATAGTATTGCAATAGATTCTCATTTTGAATTCTGTTCAATTCAACTACCGTGCCATAATATTATAATAACAGGTCTATATCGAGTTCCATCAACTAATAAATATTATCTCGAAACGTTTCTTAGTAAGCTAGATTTACTACTGTACAAATTGTTTTACAAATATTCAAACAAAAAAATTATTATTGCCGGAGACCTAAATTTAAATATCCTAAAAAAAACTAAGTGGACAATAAGACTAAAAGAAATACTACAAAAATACAATTTAAAAATACATATTTGCGAACCAACGCGGGGCGAATCATGTTTAGACCTAATAATTAGTAATATCAGGAAAGCGTCTGGGTCACTACTGTCGTTGGGACTATCCGACCACG
The DNA here is from genome assembly GCF_024362695.1 of Pectinophora gossypiella. Lineage (NCBI taxonomy): Eukaryota > Metazoa > Arthropoda > Insecta > Lepidoptera > Gelechiidae > Pectinophora > Pectinophora gossypiella. The sequence goes on from NW_026063276.1 coordinate 38,322, forward strand.
ACACTGCCCAAGTACTGCGGTTCCCGGTAAAAATCAAACCCGATTATCGCAAATTTATGTTTACATTTAAAAGATGTTATTCGAAAGATAATATAGAAAATTTTAAACGGTACATGCGTAGTTTATCATTTACAGAAGTTTACTGTGACAAAAATCTTAATGAGGCTTTTGCAAAATTCCACGATTGGTTTTGTCTGTTATACAAGCTTTGTTTTCCAATTATTAAAATAAAAACAAATATATGTTATAAACTTAAATGGTTATCAAAGGGCCTTAAAAAATGTAGCCAAACAAAGAGAACCCTTCGCTACAAATATTATGCAAGTAAAACTGAGTATGACAAAATTAAATACCGAAACTATTCTAAATTGTTAAAAAAATGCACTATGAGGGCTAAAAAAAATATGAATAACAAATATGTGCTAAATAGCAAAAATAAATCTAAAGCGACCTGGACAGTCATAAAATCGGAAACGGGTACAAGCTATAACAGCAATTACATAAATAAGCTCCATATAAATGGCAAAGATATTGTGGTACCTTCGGACATTGCTACTAAATTGAATAATTATTTTATAAATTCGACAAATGATTTTAATTCGACAATTAAGAATACTAATACTCAAACCAAAATATGTAATTCGATTTATTTGACTCCGATAGATAATAATGACATTGCAAAAACTATTATGACATTGAACAATACTAACTCTGAAGGTTATGACTCGATCTGCACCACAGTAATCAAGGAATGTAGAGAAGAATTAACCCCGGTGCTGACATACTTAGTTAATCTCTCCTTAGAGACTGGAACTTTTCCGGACAAATTAAAAGTCGCTATTGTTAAGCCATTATATAAAAAAGGAAGCAAATCCGATGTGAGTAGTTATAGGCCGATTACCCTGTTATCGATATTGTCAAAGATATTCGAACGGATAATGTACAATAAACTTGTTCTCTTTTTCGATCGATTCAAGATCATAACTAATAGTCAATACGGATTTCAGAAGGGGAAATCAACAACACATGCTGTTTTTGATCTGGTTAATTATACTCTGCAAAGTATCAATGTCAATAATTACACAACCGTATTGTTACTAGACATATCAAAAGCATTTGACTGCGTTTCGCATACACAACTATTAGCTAAACTAGAACAAAACGGTATCAGGGGACCAGCACTAGCTTGGCTGAAGTCATATCTCCAAAACCGACATCAACGAGTAGAAATAACACAACTGGATTCGAAATACGTAGCTCAAACATTTAAATCCGAATTAAAGACTAATGAGTTTGGAGTTCCCCAGGGAAGCGTATTGGGCCCGTTGCTATTTCTACTTTACATAAATGACTTGCCGGATATAACAGGTCACAAAATTATTCTCTTTGCTGATGACATATCGATTATAGTTACGACAAATTGTAAATCAACCATGGAACGACATCAGTCTAACGTAAATAATACACTGACAAACGTTATTCAATGGCTTAAATTCAATAATTTACAAGTAAATCTTTCTAAAACAAACGTAATCAATTTCAATAATTTTCAAAATAAATCAATGAGTATTATTCACAATGGACAAATCTTACAAGTTACCAATAAAACCATCTTCTTAGGATTGATTATTAACTCAAAATTTGACTGGAAAGAACAGACAGATAAAGTCTGCAGTAGGGTAAACAGCTTCTCATATGCACTGTATAAATTATCACGTACAGCGAGCAGGAAAACAGCTATTATTGCGTATTATGCTTATGTGGAATCTGTAATCAAGTATGGCCTAGTACTATGGGGCAATGGTACTAATATCCACAAAGTATTTGTATCACAAAAGAAGTGTATACGGTCGATATGTGGCATACCGCCAGATGTGTCCTGTCGACCTTACTTTAAGACGCTGAAAATATTAACATTACCTTGCATCTACATCCTCGAGGTCGGCAAATTTGTTAGGAAAAATCTTCATTTATTCCTATTGGCAAAGGATGTGTCGACGCGATCATCTAGAAAACCAAATAGACTTGTTCACAATATGGTCCCAAGAACTACCCGTTACCAAAAAAATTGCTATGCTATGTGCATAAAGATATATAATAAAATACCAGAACAATATAAAACACTTACAATTAACAAGTTCTCCAAATCACTTCACGAATGGCTACTGCAAAAGATGTTTTATTCTCTGGACGAATTTTTAGGAGACAGCAATGCCTAATTCGTGAGGGTTGTTCACTCAATGAAGGCCTTAACCGAATGACGAACAGAACCGAACTAGAACGACTATATCGATTATTATAACGATCGAATGAATCGTTGGATGTTTCGTTTCATTGTTTTTCTTTTTTATTTTGTTTCTTTTTTCTCTTTTTTGTGTATTGTTTGTTTTTTTGTGATATGTAATTTGGATAATGACATTGTAAATCATTTTATTAATATTTCATAATTAATGTTTAGGTACATGATTGACATTTAAATTATGAATTTTATTTTGTTTAACTATTTGCATGTTATAATTTGAATAACTAAAAATGTAGACCAAATGTTAAATGCTGACCATCTGCAAACTGTAATACCATTTTTATTGCAAATAAATGATTATGAATTATGAATTATGAATTACTCAACATGATGTTTCGATCACATTCCTCATACATCATTTTTACCCCCGAGGCATTTTCGGGAAAAACGAAAATTTTGTATGGCGGCCATCTTGTTTTTCCGCCATTTTGGTTTTTTTTCAGTAAGGATTGGATTTGACCAGGATTTAAATAGGTTTTGTGAAAAAATAATCGTTCCAGGTGCGATAGTTTCGCCAGGCCGTAGGGTGTCTCCCTGATGCGGAGCAGATTTCAAAAATCGAGTAGAATTTCAATATCCAACTTGACACTCCGATTACATTCCCATACATCATTTTTACCTCCGAGACATTTTCTGGAAAAACGAAATTTTGTATGGCGGCCATCTTGTTTTTCGGCCATTTTGATTTTTTTTCACTAACAATAGAATTTGACCAAGATTTAAATAGGTTTTGCGAAAAAATAATTGATCTAGGAATAATAGTTGCGCCAGACCGTAGGGTGTCTCCCTGATGCGGAGCAGTTTTCCAAGATCTGGGATTTTTCCCATACTCAACGGGAGGTCCTGATCACACCCCCCATACATCATTTTTACCCCCCGACGCTCCTTCTGGGAGAACAACTCTGTCAGTGAGTCAGTCAGTGGGTTTGTAGCTATATATAGTATAATAATAATAATAACTAGATGTCGCGTGGTTCGCTCGCAGCAAGCTGCACGCGTGTCTTGTTTTCCCGCCATTTTTTTTACCGAGATAGAATTTGACCAAGACTAAAATAGGTCTCGTGAAATCAAAAAAGTTCTAGGTGCTATAGTTTTGCCAGGCCGTAGGGTGTCTCCCTGATGCGGAGCAGTTTTCCAAGATGACGTTCCGATCACACCCCTATACATCATTTTTACACCCGAGACATTTTCTGGAAAAACAAAAATTATATGGCGGCCATCTTGTTTTTCGGCCATTTTGTTTTTTTTTCACTGGCGATAAAATTTGACCAAGACTTTAATAGGCTTCGTGAAAATAAAAAAGTTCCAGGTGCGATAGTTTCGCCAGGCTGTAGGGTGTCTCCCTGATGCGGAGCAGCTTTTGAAGATCGAAAAGTATTTCCATACTCAACATGATGTTTCGATCACATTCCTCATACATCATTATTACCCCCGAGGCATTTTCGGGAAAAACGAAAATTTTGTATGGCGGCCATCTTGTTTTACCGCCATTTTGGTTTTTTTTCAGCGGGCATTGGATTTGACTAAGATTTAAATATGTTTCGCGAATGAAAAATTGCTCTAGGTTTTATAGTTTTGCCAGGCCGTAGGGTGTCTCCCTGATGCGGAGCAGATTTGAAGAAAGAGAAGTGTCTTCATACTCAAAAAGACACTCCGATTACACTCCCATACATAATTTTTACCCCTCAGGCATTTTCGGGAAAAACAAAATTTTGTATGGCGGCCATCTTGTTTTTCCGCCATTTTGGTTTTTTTCACCGGCGATTGAATTTGACCAAGATTTAAATATGTCATGCGAAAACAAAATTGCTCCACGTTTTATAGTTTCGCCAAGCCGTAGGGTGTCTCCCTGATGCGGAGCAGTTTTTCAAGATCAAGAAAAATTTCCATAGTCAACGGGATGTTCCAATTACAACCCCATACACAGTTTTTACCAACGAGACATTTTCTGGAAAATCAAAATTTTGTATGGCGGCCATCTTGTTTTTCCGCCATTTTGTTTTTTTTTAACCTACAATAGAATTTGACCAAGATTTAAATAGGTTTTGCGAAAAAAAAATTGATCGAGGTATAATAGTTGCGCCAGACTGTAGGGCGTCTCCCTGATGCGGAGCAGTTTTTCAAGATCTGGAAGTTTTCCCATACTCACCGGGAGGTCCCGATCACACCCCTTATACATCATTTTCACCCCCCGATGCTCCTTCTGGGAGAACAACCCTGTCAGTGAGTCAGTGAGTCAGTCAGTCAGTGGGTTTGCAGCTATATATAGTATAACTAGATGTCGCGTGGTTCGCTCGCAGCAAGCTGCTCGCGTGTCTTGTTTTCCCGCCATTTTTTTACCGCGATAGAATTTGACCAAGACTTGAATAGGTCTCGTGAAATCAAAAAAGTTCTAGGTGCTATAGTTTTGCCAGGCCGTAGGGTGTCTCCCTGATGCGGAGCAGTTTTCCAAGATGACGTTCCGATCACACCCCTATGCATACTTTTTACCTCTGAGACATTTTCTGGAAAAACAAAATTTTGTATGGCGGCCATCTTGTTTTTCGGCCATTTTGTTTTTTTTCACCGGCGATAAAATTTGACCAAGATTTAAATAGGTTTCGTGAAAACAAAAAAAATCGAGGTGCTATAGTTTCGCTAAGCCGAAGGGTGTCTCCCTGATGCGGAGCAGATTTCAAAGATCGAGAAGCTTTTCCACGTCCTATATGACGATACAATCAAATTCTTCACACATCATTTTTACCCCCGAGGCATTTTCGGGAAAAACGAAAATTTGTATGGCGGCCATCTTGTTTTTCGGCCATTTTGGTTTTTTTTCACCGGGGATTGGATTTGACCAAGATTTGAATAGGTTTCGTGAAAAAAATATTGCTCTAGGTTTTATAGTTTTTCCAGGCCGTAGGGTGTCTCCCTGATGCGGAGCAGCTATCGAAAACCCAGATATATTTTCATACTTGAGATGACGTTCCGATCACATTCCTATACATCATTTTTACCCCCGAGGCATTTTCAGGAAAAACGAAAAATTTGTATGGCGGCCATCTTGATTTTCCGCCATTTTGATTTTTTTTCACCGGCGATTAAATTTGACCAAGATTATAATAGGCCAGGTGGAAAAAATAATGTTCTAGGTGCGATACTTTTGCCAGGCCGTAGGGTGCCGCCCTGATGCGGAGCAGTTTTCAAAGATCGAGAAACATGTTCATACTCTACAAGTCGTTCCGATTACAACCCTATACACAGTTTTTACCCACGAGACATTTTCTGGAAAAACAAACTTTTGTATGGCGGCCATCTTGTTTTTCCGCCATTTTGATTTTTTTTCGACGGCGATTGGTTTTGACCAGGAATTAAATAGGTTTCGTGAAAAAAGAATCGTTCCAGGTGCGATAGTTTCGCCAGACTGTTGGGTGTCTCTCTGATGCGGAGCAGTTTTCCAAGATCTGGAAGTTTTCCCATACTCACCGGGAGGTCCCGATCACACCCCCCATACATCATTTTCACCCCCCGACGCTCCTTCTGGGAGAACAACCCTGTCAGTGAGTCAGTGAGTCAGTCAGTGGGTTTGTAGCTATATATAATATAACTAGATGTCGCGTGGTTCGCTCGCAGCAAGCTGCTCGCGTGTCCTGTATTACTTCGAAGCTTTGTATGGTGGCCATCTTGTTTTTCCGCCATTTTTTACCGCGATAGCATTTGACCAAGACTTAAATAGGTCTCGTGAAATCAAAAAAGTTCTAGGTGCTATGGTTTTGCCAGGCCGTAGGGTGACCCCTGATGCCGAGCAGTTTTCCAAGATGACGTTCCGATCATCAATTCTACCTCTGAGACATTTTCTGGAAAAACAAAACTTTGTATGGCGGCCATCTTGTTTTTCAGCCAAAAGTTCCAGGTGCGATAGTTTCGCCAGGCCGTAAGGTGTCTTCCTGATGCGGAGCAGTTATCAAATATGACGTTCCGATCACACCCCCATACAGCATTTATTTGCCCCGAGGCATTTTAGGGAAAAACAAAATTTTGTATGGCGGCCATCTTGTTTTTCCGCCATTTTGTTTTTTTTTTCACCGGGTTAAAATTTTACCAAGAATTAAATAGGTTTCGTGAAAACAAAAACGGTCCAGATGCGATAGTTTCGCCAGGCCGTAGGGTGCCGGCCTGATGCGGAGCAGTTTTCAAAGATCGAGAAGTATTTCCATACTCTTCAATATGTTTCCATCAAAACCCTCATACATAATTTTTATCCCAGAGGCATTTTCAGGAAAAACGAAAAATTTGTATGGCGGCCATCTTTTTTTCCGCCATTTTGATTTTTTTTCACCGGCGATAAAATTTGACCAAGACTTTAATAAGCTTCGTTAAAACAAAAAAGTTCCAGGTGCGATAGTTTCGCCAGGCTGTAGGGTGTCTCCCTGATGCGGAGCAGCTTTCGAAGATCGAAAAGTATTTCCATACTCAACATGATGTTTCGATCACATTCCTCATACATCATTTTTACACCCGAGACATTTTCTAGAAAAACAAAATTTTGTATGGCGGCCATCTTGTTTTTCCGCCATTTTGTTTTTTTTTCACCGGCGATAAAATTTGACCAAGATTTAAATAGGTTTTGTGAAAACAAAAAAGGTCCAGATGCGATAGTTTCGCCACGCCGTAGGGTGCCGCCCTGATGCGGAGCAGCTTTCAAAGATCGAGAAGTATTTCCATACTCCACAAGACGTTCCGATTACAACCCTATACACAGTTATTTTCCCCGAGACATTTTCTAGAAAAACAAAATTTTGTATGGCGGCCATCTTGTTTTTCCGCCATTTTGTTTTTTTTTTCACCGGGTTAAAATTTTACCAAGAATTAAATAGGTTTCGTGAAAACAAAAACGGTCCAGATGCGATAGTTTCGCCAGGCCGTAGGGTGCCGGCCTGATGCGGAGCAGTTTTCAAAGATCGAGAAGTATTTCCATACTCTTCAATATGTTTCCATCAAAACCCTCATACATAATTTTTATCCCAGAGGCATTTTCAGGAAAAACGAAAAATTTGTATGGCGGCCATCTTTTTTTCCGCCATTTTGATTTTTTTTCACCGGCGATAAAATTTGACCAAGACTTTAATAAGCTTCGTTAAAACAAAAAAGTTCCAGGTGCGATAGTTTCGCCAGGCTGTAGGGTGTCTCCCTGATGCGGAGCAGCTTTCGAAGATCGAAAAGTATTTCCATACTCAACATGATGTTTCGATCACATTCCTCATACATCATTTTTACACCCGAGACATTTTCTAGAAAAACAAAATTTTGTATGGCGGCCATCTTGTTTTTCCGCCATTTTGTTTTTTTTTCACCGGCGATAAAATTTGACCAAGATTTAAATAGGTTTTGTGAAAACAAAAAAGGTCCAGATGCGATAGTTTCGCCACGCCGTAGGGTGCCGCCCTGATGCGGAGCAGCTTTCAAAGATCGAGAAGTATTTCCATACTCCACAAGACGTTCCGATTACAACCCTATACACAGTTATTTTCCCCGAGACATTTTCTAGAAAAACAAAATTTTGTATGGCGGCCATCTTGTTTTTCCGCCATTTTGTTTTTTTTTTCACCGGGTTAAAATTTTACCAAGAATTAAATAGGTTTCGTGAAAACAAAAACGGTCCAGATGCGATAGTTTCGCCAGGCCGTAGGGTGCCGGCCTGATGCGGAGCAGTTTTCAAAGATCGAGAAGTATTTCCATACTCTTCAATATGTTTCCATCAAAACCCTCATACATAATTTTTATCCCAGAGGCATTTTCAGGAAAAACGAAAAATTTGTATGGCGGCCATCTTTTTTTCCGCCATTTTGATTTTTTTTCACCGGCGATAAAATTTGACCAAGACTTTAATAAGCTTCGTTAAAACAAAAAAGTTCCAGGTGCGATAGTTTCGCCAGGCTGTAGGGTGTCTCCCTGATGCGGAGCAGCTTTCGAAGATCGAAAAGTATTTCCATACTCAACATGATGTTTCGATCACATTCCTCATGCATCATTTTTACCCCCGAGGCATTTTCGGAAAAAACGAAAATTTTGTATGGCGGCCATCTTGTTTTTCCGCCATTTTGGTTTTTTTTCAGCGGGGATTGGATTTGACCAAGATTTAAATATGTTTCGCGAAAGAAAAATTGCTCCAGGTTTTATAGTTTTGCCAGGCCGTAGGGTGTCTCCCTGATGCGGAGCAGTTTTCAAGATGGAGAAGTATTTTTATACTCAACAAGACGTTCCGATTACACCCCCATTCACAGTTTTTACCCCCGAGACATTTTCTGGAAAAATAAAATTTTGTATGGCGGCCATCTTGTTTTTCCGCCATTTTGTTTTTTTTTCATCCACAATAAAATTTGACCAAGATTTAAGAAGGTTTTGTGAAAAAAGAATCGTTCCAGGTGCGATAGTTGCGCCAGACCGTAGGGTGTCTCCCTGATGCGGAGCAGTTTTCCAAGATCTGGAAGTTTTCCCATACTCATCGGAAGATTTTGATCATACCCCCCATACATCATTTTCACCCCTCGATGCTCCTTCTGGGAGAACAACTCTGTCAGTGAGTGAGTCAGTCACTACATGGGTTTGTAGCTATATATAATATAATAATATAATAATAATAATAACTAGATGTCGCGTGGTTCGCTCGCAGCAAGCTGCTCGCGTGTCCTGTATTGGTTCGAAGCTTTTTCCCGCCATTTTTTTACCGCGATAGAATTTGACCAAGACTTAAATAGGTGTCGTGAAATCAAAAAAGTTCTAGGTGCTATAGTTTTGCCAGGCCGTAGGGTGTCTCCCTGATGCGGAGCAGTTTTCCAGGATGACGTTCCGATCACAGCCCTGTACACCATATTTACCTCTGAGGCATTTTTTGAAAAAACATTTTTTTGTATGGCGGCCATCTTGTTTTTCCGCCATTTTGTTTTTTTACACCGGCGCCGATAGAATTTGACCAAGATTTTAATAGATTTCGTGAAAATCAAACAGTTCCAGATGCGATAGGTTAGCCAGGCGGTAGGGTGTCTTCCTGATGCGGAGCAGATTTCAAAGATCGAGAAGTATTTTCATACTTGTCATGACGTTCCGATCACACCCCTATACATAATTTTTACCCCCGAGGCATTTTCGGGAAAAACGAAAAATTTGTATGGCGGCCATCTTGTTTTTCCGCCATTTTGATTTTTTTTCACCGACAATAGAATTTGTCCAAGATTTTAATAGGTTCTGCGAAAAAAGAATCGTTCCAGGTATAATAGTTGCGCCAGACTGTAGGGTGTCTCCCTGATGTGGAGCAGTTTTCCAAGATCTGGAAGTTTTCCCATACTCATCGGAAGATTTTGATCACAACCCCCATACATCATTTTCACCCCCCGACGCTCCTTCTGGGAGAACAACCCTGTCAGTGAGTCAGTCAGTCAGTCAGTGGGTTTGTAGCTATATATATTATAATAATAACTAGATGTCGCGTGGTTCGCTCGCAGCAAGCTGCTAGCGTGTCTTGTTTTCCCGCCATTTTTTTACCACGATAGAATTTGACCAAGACTTGAATAGGTCTCGTGAAATCTAAAAAGTTCTAGGTGCTATAGTTTTGCCAGGCCGTAGGGTGTCTCCCTGATGCGAAGCAGTTTTCCAAGATGACGTTCCGATCACACCCCTATACATATTTTTTGACCTTGAGGAATTTTCTAGAAAAACAAAATTTTGTATGGCGGCCATCTTGTTTTTCGGCCATTTTGTTTTTTTTACCGGCGATAAAATTTGACCAAGATTTTATTAGGTTTGGTGAAAAAAGAATCGTTCCAGGTGCGATAGTTTTACCAGGCCGTAGGGTGCCGCCCTGATGCGGAGCAGTTTTTGAAGGTCGGGAAGTATTTTCATACTCAATATGACACTTTGATCTCATCCCTCTTACATCACATTCACCCCGAGGCATTTTCGAGAAAAACGAAAATTTTGTATGGCGGCCATCTTGTTTTTCCGCCATTTTGATTTATTTTCAACTACGATAGAATTTGACCAAGAATTAAATAGGTTTCGTGAAAACAGAAAAGTTCCAGATGCGATAGTTTTGTCAGGCCGTAGGGTGTCTCCCTGATGCGGAGCAGATTTTCAAAATTAAGAAGTATTTTCATACTCAACAAGACGTTCCGATTACAACCCCATACACAGTTTCTATCTAGCAACGAGACATTTTCTGGAAAAATAAAATTTTGTAATAAAATATTGTTTTTCCGCCATTTTGCTTTTTTTTCACCTACAATAGAATTTGACCAAGATTATAATAGGCCTGGTGGAAAAAATAATGTTCTAGGTGCGATAGTTTGGCCAGGCCGTAGGGTGTCTCCCTGATGCGGAGCAGATTTCAAAGATCGAGAAATATTTCCATACTCAACATAACGATCCGATCACACTCCTATACATCATTTTTACCCCCGAGGCATTTTCAGGAAAATTGAAAAAATTGTATGGCGGCCATCTTGTTTTTCCGCCATTTTGATTTTTTATCACCAGCGATTGAATTTGACCAAGAATTAAGTAGGTTTAGTGGAAAAAAAAATGTTCTATGTTTGATAGTTTAGCCAGGCCGTAGGGTGTCTCCCTGATGCGGAGCAGCTATCGATAACCAAGATGTATTTTCATACTCGACATAACGTTCCAAACACATTCCTATACGTCATTTTTACCCCCGAGGCATTTTCAGGAAAAACGAAAAATTTGTATGGCGGCCATCTTGATTTTCCGCCATTTTATTTTTTTTTCACTGGCGATAAAATTTGACCAAGACTTTAATAGGCTTCGTGAAAACAAAAAAGTTCCAGGTGCGATAGTTTCGCCAGGCTGTAGGGTGTCTCCCTGATGCGGAGCAGCTTTCGAAGATCGAAAAGTATTTCCATACTCAACATGATGTTTCGATCACATTCCTTATACATCATTTTTACCCCCGAGGCATTTTCGGGAAAAACGAAAATTTTGTTTGGCAGCCATCTTGTTTTTCCGCCATTTTGGTTTTTTTTCACCAGGGATTGAATTTGACCAAAATTTAAATAGGTTTCGTGAAAAAAATATTGCTCTAGGTTTTATAGTTTTGCCAGGCCGTAGGGTGTCTCTCTGATGCGGAGCAGTTTTTCAAGTTTGAGCAGTATTTAAATACTCAACATGACGATCCGATCACATCCCTATACATCATTTTTACCCTAGAGGCATTTTCAAGAAAAACGAAAATTTTGTATGGCGGCCATCTTGTTTTTCCGCCATTTTGGTTTTTTTTCACCGGGGATTGGATTTGACCAAGAATGTTATAGGTTTTGTAAAAAAAGAATCGTTCCTGGTGCGATAGTTTTGCCAGGCTGTGGGGTGTCTTCCTGATGCGGAGCAGTTTTTGAAGATCGAGAAGCATTTACGTACTTCACATGACATTCCGATTACACCCCCATACATCATTTTTACCTCCGAGACATTTTCTGGAAAAACAAAATTTTGTATGGCGGCCATCTTGTTTTTCCGCCATTTTGATTTTTTTTCACCGGTGATTGAATTTGACTAAGAATTAAATAGGTTTCGTGAAAAAAGAATCGTTCCAGGTGCGATAGTTTTGCCAGGCCGTAGGGTGTCTTCCTGATGCGGAGCAGCTATCGAAACCCAGATGTATTTTCACAATTGACATGACGTTCCGATCACATTCCTATACATCATTTTTACTCCCGAGGCATTTTCAGGAAAAACGAAAAATTTGTATGGCGGCCATCTTGTTTTTCCGCCATTTTGGTTTTTTTTCACCGGGGATTGGATTTGACCAAGAATGTTATAGGTTTTGTGAAAAAAGAATCGATCCAGGTGCGATAGTTTTGACAGGACATAGGGTGCCGCCCTGATGCGGAGCAGCTTTCCAAGATCGAGAAGTATATCCATACTCAACAAGACGTTCTGATTACATCCCCATACATATTTTTTACCCCCAAGGCATTTTCAGGAAAAACAAAAATTTTGTATGGCGGCCATCTTGTTTTTCCGCCATTTTGATTTTTTTTCACTCACGATAGAATTTGACCAAGAAGAAATACAGAAAACACCATTTAGCGTGAAATGGCTCTAACTAGATCCACTGGAAAACATGAAACCATGTAAAACCCTAAGTTTTTGTTTAGCTCGTACAAGATTTTATGTTTTTTGAGGAACCGTGTCATGCGAAACAGTGTTCTATTGAAAAGTATTGTAAGAAGAAATGCAAAGAACACCATTTAGCGTGACATAGCTCTAACCAGATCCACTGGAAAACATAAAACCATATAAAACCTAAGTTTTAGTTTAGCTCATACACGATATTATGTTTTTTGAGGAACCGTCTCATGCGAAACAGTGTTCTGTTGAAAAGTATTGTAAGAAGAAAATGCAAAAAACACCATTTAGCGTGACATAGCTCTAACCAGATCCACTGGAAAACATAAAACCATATAAAACCTAAGTTTTAGTTTAGCTCATACACGATATTATGTTTTTTGAGGAACCGTCTCATGCGAAACAGTGTTCTATTGAAAAGTATTGCAAGAAGAAATACAGAAAACACCATTTAGCGTGACATGGCTCTAACCAGATCCACTGGAAAACATGAAACCATGTAAAACCCTAAGTTTTTGTTTAGCTCGTACAAGATTTTATGTTTTTTGAGGAACTGTGTCATGCGAAACAGTGTTCTATTGAAAAGTATTGTAAGAAGAAATGCAAAGAACACCATTTAGCGTGACATAGCTCTAACCAGATCCACTGGAAAACATAAAACCATATAAAACCTAAGTTTTAGTTTAGCTCATACACGATATTATGTTTTTTGAGGAACCGTCTCATGCGAAACAGTGTTCTGTTGAAAAGTATTGTAAGAAGAAAATGCAAAAAACACCATTTAGCGTGACATAGCTCTAACCACATCCACTGGAAAACATAAAACCATATAAAACCTAAGTTTTAGTTTAGCTCATACACGATATTATGTTTTTTGAGGAACCGTCTCATGCGAAACAGTGTTCTATTGAAAAGTATTGCAAGAAGAAATACAGAAAACACCATTTAGCGTGACATGGCTCTAACCAGATCCACTGGAAAACATGAAACCATGTAAAACCCTAAGTTTTTGTTTAGCTCGTACAAGATTTTATGTTTTTTGAGGAACCGTGTCATGCGAAACAGTGTTCTATTGAAAAGTATTGTAAGAAGAAAATGCAAAAAACACCATTTAGCGTGACATAGCTCTAACCAGATCCACTGGAAAACATAAAACCATGTAAAACCCTAAGTTTTTGTTTAGCTCATACACGATATTATGTTTTTTGAGGAACCGTCTCATGCGAAACAGTGTTCTATTGAAAAGTATTGTAAGAAGAAAATGCAAAAAACACCATTTAGCGTGACATAGCTCTAACCAGATCCACTGGAAAACATAAAACCATGTAAAATCCTAAGTTTTTGTTTAGCTCATACACGATATTATGTTTTTTGAGGAACCGTCTCATGCGAAACAGTGTTCTATTGAAAAGTATTGTAAGAAGAAATGCAAAGAACACCATTTAGCGTGACATAGCTCTAACCAGATCCACTGGAAAACATAAAACCATGTAAAACCCTAAGTTTTTATTCTGCACTTACTATGTATATTATATTATCATTGTATATTCATGGTAAGTTGGATTTACTGTAGGTGTATGCAAATTAATAACAAGCATAGTTGTTTGTTATTTGCGTCATTATAAGTAAATAAATAACGAATGTAGACTTAAAAAATAAAACGTAGGTAGTATGTTGGTTATGACTGTACACATATGAATTAAACTATAAACAGTTACTTTCATTTCTAATAACATTTGGTATATTTGGTAACATTTAAAACTAAACAATTTTACCAGAATATATAAAATATGACTCGCTTTCTATTTTTTTAACTAAAGGTGTTTTCTTTTACCTTTAATTTTTTTTTGTTTTAGCCATATTTGATTTGAAAATTTGAATATCAAAGTTTCACGTTGTTAGGTAGTGCTTTCTTCTCCAATTATTGTTTTTCCAAGTAGTAGGTATTTTCTAGCAATTTCACTTTATTTCGCCTGTATACATGTATTAATTACTTTATGTATGTTTTTGTATCGATGAGTGATCATTCTTCTGTCAATACTGGTGAGACCCGCTTGTGGGAGGCCAGAAATTAACATGATCAAATTTGTTTTTGAATTTGCTTAGAATGGTATAGAACATTCATTGTTGATTATAGGCTTAATTATTTTTACATACACCATTAAAAGTAAAGCATGGTCGTACTTAAGATCCTCCTGCGGCTTAGATTTTTAAACACAATAGCGAAACAATGGGATTTGGTTTCAGGACTTTTTTCATGTTTAGCCCATCTGACAGTCGTCATATTTATCCATGTTTATGAATGAAATTGTTCGTCACTGCCTGATACAGGTAATTATTGACCTATTTTATTCCACAACACAATAAATAATGTTCTAAATAACACTTTTCATTTATATATTTGTAGCCACAAATCTGTGCAATTGATGATGCGTCTTTGCTGACACAATGACGATGACGATTCATACACCATTGAATGCTAATGTATAATATACTGTACTGATTCGACGTACCATAACACATATTCTTTATTCTGTCCGTTCCATTTTACAGGACACGCGAGTTTTACTATGTAGCGTTTATGTGTACTCATTTATTCGATTTCCAGCTTGGCATTTGTTTAAGTTTTTGAATCTTTCTTCGAGCAGACATTTGTAGTAATGTTATTTCTTAAAGTTTCCTTGATAATGAGTAAACAGGCATCTGGATAGTTTTCTTTCTCCCTTATATTTATTATTTTAAGGCGTATATTTTTTTGTTTGTTTACTTAATTCTAACTTAAGTTACTAATATACGCTAGTATAAAATATTCTTTAGTACAATTTTAATGTTAATTATAATTTTTTACTCATCAATATAATTTGCAAATGTTAAATACATTAAAATGTATACACAACACAAATTTAATCGGTTATAAAAACTTATTTTCCATTGTACATTTATTTTCCTGAATTAATGCATGAAAATATCAAAATGCGTTTGTGTTATTAAATAGCTACTCCAACTTACCATGAATTTCGTATTTTTTTATTATTATTTTAGTAAATATATTTTGTTTACTGCTTAGTGAATGATAAAAAAATAGGTGACTAAAATGACAAAGATAAATTTTACTTAATGTAAGTTAGGTATTGGGTAAAATGCTTTTGAATGATGATTTGTTTAAATATACTCGTAGAAGTATAATTACTGCATAACTTATTGCTGTAAGTTGAGAAAGTAGCACTTAGGAGAAAAATGTGTCAATAAACATCATTGGTCTTTTCATCGAAATATTTTAGTATTCATTTATTGTTTATATGCGCACTTCAATTTGGTAACAATATTATTTGTATAGCGTTATAAAGTAAAAAAAATAACATCAATAAATCATAAGTTTGCTTACAAAAAACAAACAGTTTCAGCGCTTAAACACTGAAACAGAATTCTTTGCAAATAACTTCGAACAATTACCACTTTAATACACCTAAACTATACATTGTCCATGTACAGCGAGATCCTGAATACTGATTACAGTTTCCGTACTCCCTCCTTTCCAGTCCTAAGCGACATTCAAACCTTCACTGACACGATCATTCCACAGGATACGTCCATCCCTTGTATCCCGGATCGCAAGAATCGGCTAGTACGGCATAACAGCTTGACAGCTAAAACTCACGCAACCATTGTTGATCGACCTACAAAATCCACCGAAAATGCCTACGACGATGGGAACGTCGTTCCAGGGGCGATAGTCTTGCCAGGCCGTGGGGTGTCTCCCTGATGCGGAGCAGTTTTCCAAGATCTGGAAGTTTTCCCATACTCACCGGAAGATTTGGATCACATCCCCCATACATCATTTTGACCCCCCGACGCTCCTTCTGGGAGAACAACTATGTCAGTCAGTCAGTCAGTCAATACATGGGTTTGTAGCTTTATATAATATAATAATAATAATAATAATAATAATAATAACTAGATGTCGCGTGATTCGCTCGCAGCAAGCTGCTCGCGTGTTTTGTTTACCCGCCATTTTTTTACCGCGATAGAATTTGACCAAGACTTAAATAGGTCTCGTGAAATCAAAAAAGTTCCAGGTGCGATAGTTTTGCCAGGCCGTAGGGTGTCTCCCTGATGCGGAGCAGTTTTCCAAGATGTCGTTCCTATCACACCCCTATACATCATTTTTACACCCGAGACATTTTCTGGGAAAACAAAAATTTATATGGCGGCCATCTTGTTTTTCGGCCATTTTGTTTTTTTTTCACCGGCGATAAAATTTGACCAAGATTTAAATATGTTTCGTGAAAACAAAAATGTTCCAGGTGCGATAGTTTTGCCAGGCCGTAGGGTGTCTCCCTGATGCGGAGCAGTTTTCCAAGATGACGATCCGATCACACCCCTATACATCATTTTCACACCCGAGACATTTTCTGGAAAAGCAAAAATTTATATGGCGGCCATCTTGGTTTTCGGCCATTTTGTTTTTTTATTACCGGTGATAAAATTTGACCAAGATTTTAATAGGTTTGGTGGAAAAAAAAATGTTCCAGAAGCGATAGTTTCGCCAGGCCGTAGGGTGCCGCCCTGATGCGGAGCAGTTTTCGAAAACCTGGAAGTATACCCGTACTCTACATGACGTTCCGATCAAAACCCTCATACATAATTTTTATCCCAGAGGCATTTTAAGGAAAAACTAAAAATTTGTATGGCGGCCATCTTGTTTTTCCGCCAGTTTGATTTTTTTTCAACGGTGATTGAATTTGACCAAGATTTAAATAGATTTCGTGAAAGAAAATTTGCTCCAGGTCTTATAGTTTTGCCAGGCCGTAGGGTGTCTCCCTGATGCGGAGCAGTTTTTGAAGATCGAGAAGTATTTCCATACTCAACAAGACGTTCTGATCACACCCCCATACATAATTTTTAGCCCCGAGACATTTTCTGGAAAAACAAAATTTTGTATGGCGGCCATCTTGTTTTTCGGCCATTTTGTTTTTTTTCATTGGCGATAAAATTTAACCAAGACTTTAATAGGCTTCGTGAAAACAAAAAAGTTCCAGGTGCGATAGTTTCGCCAGGCTGTAGGGTGTCTCCCTGATGCGGAGCAGCTTTCGAAGATCGAAAAGTATTTCCATACTCAACATGATGTTTCGATCACATTCCTCATACATCATTTTTACCCCCGAGGCATTTTCGGGAAAAACGAAAATTTGGTATGGCGGCCATCTTGTTTTTCCGCCATTTTGTTTTTTTTTCTGCGCGGAATGGATTTGACCAAGATTTAAATATGTTTCGCGAAAGAAAACTTGCTCCAGGTTTTATAGTTTTGCCAGGCCGTAGGGTGTCTCCCTGATGCGGAGCAGGTTTTCAAGATCGAGAAGTATTTCCATACTCAACAATACGTTTCGATTACACATCCATACAGAGTTTTGACCCACGAGACATTTTCCGGAAAAATAAAATTTTGTATGGCGGCCATCTTGTTTTTCCGCCATTTTGTTTTTTTTTTCACCAAAGGTTGAATATGACCAAGAATTAATTAGGTTTTGTGAAAAAAGAATCGTTCCAGGTGCGATAGTTTCGCCAGACTGTAGGGTGTCTCCCTGATGCGGAGCAGTTTTCCAAGATCTGGAAGTTTTCCCATACTCACCGGTAGGTCCCGATCACACCCCCCATACATCATTTTTACCCCCCGACGCTCCTTCTGGGAGAACAACCCTGTCAGTGAGTAAGTGAGTCAGTGAGTCAGTCAGTACATGGGTTTGTAGCTTTGTATAATATAACTAGATGTCGCGTGGTTCGCTCGCAGCAAGCTGCTCGCGTGTACTGTATTAGTTCGAAGCTTTGTATGGCGGCCATCTTGTTTTCCCGCCATATTTTTACCGCGATAGAATTTGACCAAGACTTAAATAGGTCTCGTGAAATTAAAAAAGTTCTAGGTGCTATAGTTTTGCCAGGCCGTAGGGTGACCCCTGATGCGGAGCAGTTTTCCAAAATGACGTTCCGATCACACCCCAATACATCATTTTTACCTCTGAGACATTTTCTGGAAAAACAAAAATTTGTATGGCGGCCATCTTGTTTTTCGGCCATTTTGTTTTTTTTTCACTGGCGATAAAATTTGACCAAGACTTTTATAGGCTTCGTGAAAACAAAAAAGTTCCAGGTGCGATAGTTTCGCCAGGCTGTAGGGTGTCTCCCTGATGCGGAGCAGCTTTCGAAGATCGAAAAGTATTTCCATACTCAACATGATGTTTCGATCACATTCCTCATACATCATTTTTACCCCCGAGGCATTTTCGGGAAAAACGAAAATTTTGTATGGCGGCCATCTTGTTTTTCCGCCATTTTGGTTTTTTTTCACCGGTGATTGAATTTGACCAAGATTTAAATAGGTTTCGTGAAAACTAAAAAGTTCCACGTGCGATAGTTTCACCAGGCCGTAGGGTGTCTCCCTGATGCGGAGCAGTTTTTCAAGATTGAGCAGTATTGAAATACTCAACATGACGATTCGATCACATTCTTATACATCATTTTTACCCTCGAGGCATTTTCAGGAAAAACGAAAATTTTGTATGGCGGCCATCTTGATTTTCCGCCATTTTGTTTTTTTTTCACCGGGGATTGGATTTGACCAAGATTTAAATATGTTTCGCGAAAGAAAAATTGCTCAAGGTTTTATAGTTTTGCCAGGCCGTAGGGTGTCTCCCTGATGCGGAGCAGTTTTTCAAGTTCAAGAAAAATTTCCATAGTCAACGGGATGTTCCGATTACAACCCCATACACAGTTTTTACCAACGAGACATTTTCTGGAAAAACAAAATTTTGTATGGCGGCCATCTTGTTTTTCCGCCATTTTGATTTTTTTTCGACGGCGATTGGTTTTGACCAGGAATTAAATAGGTTTCGTGAAAAAAGAATCGTTGTCTCTCTGATGCGGAGCAGTTTTCCAAGATCTGGAAGTTTTCCCATACTCACCGGGAGGTCCCGATCACACCCCCCATACATCACTTTTACCCCCCGACGCTCCTTCTGGGAGAACAACCCTGTCAGTGAGTCAGTCAGTGAGTCAGTCAGTCAGTACATGGGTTTGTAGCTTTATATATTATAATAATAGCTTTATAATATAATAATAATAATAACGTTTACGTTTAACGTTTATTGAAATAAGTTTTTACATTTTTATGCATTGAAACCCTGTCTCCCAAACTAGGCAAACCTGTGTCTTGGGAGACAGTGCCTTCCCAATCTATCTATAATAATAACTAGTTATATAATATAATAACTAGATGGTGCTAAGTGCGCTCGCTGCTAAAGCAGCTTCGCGGGCGTTGTACGTGGATTGACGTTTTCGTATAGTTTGTTTCGCATCACAGATTTGTAATAACTATTAAGACAGACACAAAAAGAAATAAAAAAAATGTGTAGGATATTGTTGGTTTATTTTATGTTATCAAAAAATAAAAATATAAAATTATATTCTCTTTCTCTCCCTTGCATTGTTCCCATATGGTGGTGGGCTCTTTTTTCCGAGTCTTTTCCTTCCACTTCGCTCTGTTGGATGTATCGTCTGCGGAAACATTGCAGGAACAAAGATCTTCTTTGATGACATCTGCTTCTTTGCCTTCTGTATTTCCTGTTAAAAATAAAATAATATTAATTTATTTATAATAACGTATATTTATAATAACGTATAGATATAATATCCTTTTCTTAGTCGATAGCGATACGTTTTTGCCAAAGTGGTCGTGGTCGTCATGTAACGTACCTAGATTCTTGTCACTATCACTATTGATTGCTGGCTGTCACACTGCTGCATTCATTGAAGAAGCTACCGACATCAGGCTTGGTTGATATAATACTATTGTATTAATAATCTCCTACGCAGTTTTTTGCCTTCTGCATTTCCTATAAATAAAATACATATTAAATATTATATATAATTTCTTTTCCTTGGTCGATAGCGATACGTCTTTGTCAAAATAGTCGTGGTCGTCATGTAACGTACCTCGATATCTTGTAACTTTTGATTGCTGGCTGTCACACTGCTGCGTGCATTGAAGAACTTTCATGATTTTTTTTTAGTTATTTTAAATTATTTTCAATTCTATACTTTTGCGATGAAAAATTCCACTTGATATTAACTCAGAATAATCAGGTGAATCATCCCCCTCTGTATTCGGTACGATGTCACTTACACCCCGCACAAGTACATACTGTAGCCATACAAGTAAGTAAGGGTGTTAGTGACACCGTAACAAATACTGAGGAGGATGATTCAGACCATAATTCTGAGTTGAAATCAAGTGGAATTTTCAGTCGGAAAATTCATGAAAATTTTTGTTTTTTTTTAAGTTATTTTCTGTTCCATACTTTTGCGACGGAAAATTCCACTTGATATCATCTCATAATCATGGTTTCAATCATCCCTCAAAGTTTTCGTTACGATGTCACTAACACCCTGTATATTACATTTTTTTTTCCTTAGTCTATAGCGATACGTTTATGTCAAAGTGGTCGTGATCGTCATGTAACGTACCTCGACATCTTGTTACTTTTGATTGCTGGCTGTCACACTGCTGCATTCTTTGAATGAGCGGCCAACATCAGGCTTGGTTTATATAATACTATTGTATTAATGATCTCCTACGCAGTTTTTTGCCTTCTGCATTTCCTGTAAATAAAATATATAATTAAATATTATATGTAATTTATTTTCCTTAGTCGATAGCAATACGTTTTTGCCAAAATAGTTGTGGTCGTCATGTAACGTACCTCGATATCTTGTTACTTTTGATTGCTGGCTGTCACACTGCTGCATTCATTGAAAGAGATGGCAACATCAGGTTTGGTTTATATAATACTTTTGTATTAATGATCTCCTACGCAGTTTTTTGCTTTCTGCATTTCCTGTAAATAAAATATATAATTTATTTTCCTTAGTCTATAGCGATACGTTTTTTGCCAAAATAGTCGTGGTCGTCATGAAACGTACCTCGATATCTTGTAACTTTTGATTGTTGGCTGTCACACTGCTGCATTCATTGAAGGGGCTGCTGACTTCAGGCTTGGTCGATTTTATTCTATTGCAATCATAAACTCCTACACAGTTTATTGCCATCTGCATTTCCTGTAAATAAAATATATATATATTTTTTTCCTTAGTCTATAGCGATACGTTTTTGCCAAAATAGTCGTGGTCGTCATGAAACGTACCTCGATATCTTGTAACTTTTGATTGCTGGCTGTCACACTGCTGCATTCATTGAAGGGGCTGCTGACTTCAGGCTTGGTCGATTTTATTCTATTGCAATCATGAACTCCTACACAGTTTATTGCCATCTGCATTTCCTGTAAATAAAATATATATTTTTTTTTTCCTTAGTCTATAGCGATACGTTTTTGCCAAAGTGGTCGTGATCGTCATTTAACGTACCTCGATATCTTGTTACTTTTGATTGCTAGCTGTCACACTGCTGCATTCATTGAAATAGCGGCCAACATCAGGCTTGGTAGTACTATTGTATTAAAATCGCCTACGCAGTTTTTAGCATTGTGCATTTCCTGTTAAAAAAAATAATGTTAATTTATATATATTAACTTTTATTTATAAATATATACATATATATATTAGGTGATTTCCAAACTACCCAGGAGGTACACCCAGTAGCTCGCTTTTTTTCATGTGGTTCTCCCGCTAATCGAGGCCGCATCCACCTACTTATATGAGAAGTAGGTTCTATCTAATGAGTTAGCAATAGTCATTCAATAAGCAGAGAAATGTGAAAGAAAAAGCAATTTTTAGCTAAGGAATTTAAAATAAAAAGCAATTTTCAGCAATTAGCATGCAATAAGCAAAGCAATTACTCAGTAATTGTCAAACATAAGCGAGTTGTATAATTTAAAGATATTATTGACAATAACAAACACGTACCGAGTTTGTTAATACTTACATTGAGTTATCATCGCTAAGTTGACCAAATTATTAGTACAGGTTATCACATTCACGAAATGAAAATATGTGTTTTTATCAATTGTAACAATGCTTGCATGACCTAACCAACCGTTGGTGTTGTGGACGCCAATCTTCAAGAGACAAGTGGACGGGTGTGAGGAAAACTGGCAAGATGAACACGTCGGTGTGGGTGCGACTGGTGCACGGGAGAGAAGTGGAGCTAGTTGGCAGATGGAATTAGGCATCACTCTCTTGCTTCAGTTAAGTTCCACTCAGATCAGGTGGGTTGTCGCATGGATGAACATCGCATGGGTTGGAGTAATTCGGAGTAGAACTGTCCATGTTGTTCCCTTCATCGTAGGCACTTCAGTGGACTGTGGATCGATCAACAATAGTTACGTGAGTTGGCTGTCAAACCGATATGACGTGCCAGCCGAATCTAGCGACCAGGTATGCAGGGGATGGAGGTATCCTGTGGAGTAATCATATCAGCAAAGGTGAAAATGTCGATTGGGAGTGAAATGGAGGGAGAAGGAGAGCTGCAGTCAGCGGTCACGATCTTACTGTAGATAGACTACATGCTCAGTTTACGTGTAGTTGTAACTGTTCGAAGTTAATTGAAAACGATCGATATGCAAATTCCTGTTTAATGAAACAAGTAATAAATGAACAGGCAGGTGCTTTTTCGGTATTTAAACGCTAAGACCGTTGTTTGTTTATTGATCAGCAGTGGTATGATGGATTCTTGGATACTGATGAATGCTAATAAGCTAAGTATTTAAAACAAAATCACATTCAGAAGCACTAAAAACACATTAAATTAAAGAACGAAATAATACCGTATGAAATATTATTTAATATAATATAAAGGATGGAAAGAAGAAATAACAAGAATGCTATTTAGCGTGACATGGCTCTAACCAGATCCACTGGAAAACATAAAACCATATAAAACCTAAGTTTTAGTTTAGCTCATACACGATATTATGTTTTTTGAGGAACCGTCTCATGCGAAACAGTGTTCTATTGAAAAGTATTGTAAGAAGAAATGCAAAGAACACCATTAAGCGTGACATAGCTCTAACCAGATCCACTGGAAAACATAAAACCATGTAAAATCCTAAGTTTTTGTTTAGCTCATACACGATATTATGTTTTTTGAGGAACCGTCTCATGCGAAACAGTGTTCTATTGAAAAGTATTGTAAGAAGAAATGCAAAGAACACCATTTAGCGTGACATAGCTCTAACCAGATCCACTGGAAAACATAAAACCATGTAAAACCCTAAGTTTTTGTTTAGCTCATACACGATATTATGTTTTTTGAGGAACCGTCTCATGCGAAACAGTGTTCTATTGAAAAGTATTGTAAGAAGAAATGCAAAGAACACCATTTAGCGTGACATAGCTCTAACCAGATCCACTGGAAAACATAAAACCATGTAAAACCCTAAGTTTTTGTTTAGCTCATACACGATATTATGTTTTTTGAGGAACCGTCTCATGCGAAACAGTGTTCTATTGAAAAGTATTGTAAGAAGAAATGCAAAGAACACCATTTAGCGTGACATAGCTCTAACCAGATCCACTGGAAAACATAAAACCATGTAAAACCCTAAGTTTTTGTTTAGCTCATACACGATATTATGTTTTTTGAGGAACCGTCTCATGCGAAACAGTGTTCTATTGAAAGGTATTGTAAAAAGAAATGCAAAAAACACCATTTAGCGTGACATAGCTCTAACCAGATTCACTGGAAAACATAAAACCATGTAAAACCCTAAGTTTTTGTTTAGCTCATACACGATATTATGTTTTTTGAGGAACCGTCTCATGCGAAACAGTGTTCTATTGAAAAGTATTGTAAGAAGAAATGCAAAGAACACCATTTAGCGTGACATAGCTCTAACCAGATCCACTGGAAAACATAAAACCATGTAAAACCCTAAGTTTTTGTTTAGCTCATACACGATATTATGTTTTTTGAGGAACCGTCTCATGCGAAACAGTGTTCTATTGAAAGGTATTGTAAGAATAAATGCAAAAAACACCATTTAGCGTGACATAGCTCTAACCAGATCCACTGGAAAACATAAAACCATATAAAACCTAAGTTTTAGTTTAGCTCATACACGATATTATGTTTTTTGAGGAACCGTCTCATGCGAAACAGTGTTCTATTGAAAAGTATTGTAAGAAGAAATGCAAAAAACACCATTTAGCGTGACATAGCTCTAACCAGATCCACTGGAAAACATAAAACCATATAAAACCTAAGTTTTAGTTTAGCTCATACACGATATTATGTTTTTTGAGGAACCGTCTCATGCGAAACAGTGTTCAATTGAAAAGTATTGTAAGAAGAAATGCAAAGAACACAATTTAGCGTGACATAGCTCTAACCAGATCCACTGGAAAACATAAAACCATGTAAAACGCTAAGTTTTTGTTTAGCTCATACACGATATTATGTTTTTTGAGGAACCGTCTCATGCAAAACAGTGTTCTATTGAAAAGTATTGTAAGAAAAAAAGCAAAGAACACCATTTAACGTGACATAGCTCTAACCAGATCCACTGGAAAACATAAAACCATGTAAAACCTAAGTTTTAGTTTAGCTCATACACGATATTATGTTTTTTGAGGAACCGTCTCATGCGAAACAGTGTTCTATTGAAAAGTTTTGTAAGAAAAAAAGCAAAGAACACCATTTAGCGTGACATAGCTCTAACCAGATCTACTGGAAAACATAAAACCATGTAAAATCCTAAGTTTTTGTTTAGCTCATACACGATATTATGTTTTTTGAGGAACCGTCTCATGCGAAACAGTGTTCTATTGAAAGGTATTAAAAGAAAAAAAGCAAAGAACACCATTTAGCGTGACATAGCTCTAACCAGATCCACTGGAAAACATAAAACCATGTAAAATCCTAAGTTTTTGTTTAGCTCATACACGATATTATGTTTTTTGAGGAACCGTCTCATGCGAAACAGTGTTCTATTGAAAGGTATTGTAAGAAGAAATGCAAAGAACACCATTTAGCGTGACATAGCTCTAACCAGATCCACTGGAAAACATAAAACCATGTAAAACCCTAAGTTTTTGTTTAGCTCATACACGATATTATGTTTTTTGAGGAACCGTCTCATGCGAAACAGTGTTCTATTGAAAGGTATTGTAAGAAGAAATGCAAAAAACACCATTTAGCGTGACATAGCTCTAACCAGATCCACTGGAAAACATAAAACCATATAAAACCTAAGTTTTAGTTTAGCTCATACACGATATTATGTTTTTTGAGGAACCGTCTCATGCGAAACAGTGTTCTATTGAAAGGTATTGTAAAAAGAAATGCAAAAAACACCATTTAGCGTGACATAGCTCTAACCAGATCCACTGGAAAACATAAAACCATATAAAACCTAAGGTTTAGTTTAGCTCATAGACGATATTATGTTTTTTGAGGAACCGTCTCATGCGAAACAGTGTTCTATTGAAAAGTATTGTAAGAAAAAAAGCAAAGAACACCATTTAGCGTGACATAGCTCTAACCAGATCTACTGGAAAACATAAAACCATGTAAAATCCTAAGTTTTTGTTTAGCTCATACACGATATTATGTTTTTTGAGGAACCGTCTCATGCGAAACAGTGTTCTATTGAAAGGTATTGTAAGAAGAAATGCAAAAAACACCATTTAGCGTGACATAGCTCTAACCAGATCCACTGGAAAACATAAAACCATATAAAACCTAAGTTTTAGTTTAGCTCATACACGATATTATGTTTTTTGAGGAACCGTCTCATGCGAAACAGTGTTCTATTGAAAAGTAAGAAGAAATGCAAAGAATACTAATTAATGTGTCATGGCTCTAACCAGATCCACTGGAACCATGTAATCCCTAAGTTTTTATTCTGCACTTACTATGTATATTATATTATACATTATTGTATATTCATGGTAAGTTGGATTTACTGTAGGTGTATGCAAATTAATAACAAGCGTAGTTGTTTTGTTATTTGCGTCATTATAAGTAAATAACCAATGTAGACTTAAAAAAAAACTATTATCTTAAATTATTACGTAGGTAATACGTTGGTTATGACTGTACACATATGAATTAAACTATTTGCAGTTACTTTCATTTCTAATAACATTTGGTGTATTTGGTAACATTTAAAACTAAACAATTTTACCAGAATATATAAAATATGACTCGCTTTCTATTTTTTTAATTAAAGGTGTTTTCTTTTACCTTTCAATTTTTAAGTTTTTTTTTGTTTTAGCCATATTTGATTTGAAAGTTTTGAATATCAAAGTTTCACGTTGTTAGGTAGTGCTTTCTTCTCCAATTATTGTTTTTCCAAGTAGTAGGTATTTTCTAGCAACTTCATTTTATTTAGCCTGTATACATGTATTAATTACTTTATGTATGTGTTTGTATCGATGAGTGATCATTCTTCTGTCAATACTGGTGAGACCCGCTTGTGGGAGGCCAGAAATTAACATGATCACATTTGTTTTTGAATTTGCTTAGAATGGTATAGAACATTCATTGTTGATTATAGGCTTAATATTCTTACATACGCCATTAAAGGTAAAGCATAGTCGTACTTAATATCCTCCTGCGGCTTAGATTTTCAAACACAATAGCGAAACAATGGGATTTGGTTTAAGGACTTTTTTCATGTTTAGCCCATCTGACAGTCATCATATTTACCCATATTTTTGTTCGTCACTGCCGGATACAGGTAATTAATGACCTATTTTATTGCACAACACAACAAATAATGTTCTAAATAACACATTTCATTTATATATTCGTAGCCACAAATCTGTGCAATTGATGATGCGTCTTTGCTGACATAATGACGATGACGATTCATACACCATTGAATGCTAATGTATAATAAATATACTGTACTGATTCGACGTACCATAACACATATTCTTTATTCTGTCCGTTCCAGACACGCGAGTTTTACTTATGTAGCGTTTATGTGTACTCATTAATCGATTTCTAGCTTGGCATTTGTTTAAGTTTCTGAATCTTTCTTCGAGCAGACATTTGTAGTAATGTTATTTCTTAGTTTCCTTGATGATGAGTAAACAGGCATCCGGATATTTTCCTTTCTTCCTTATATTTATTACTAGCTTTTGCCCGCGACTTCGTCCGCGTGGCGTGTTATATAAGAGAGAGATCTTTGTGTGTGTGGGAGTGCATACTTATGCAGTTTAGATTTTTTCATAAGTACAATTTTTTTTCCCAATAACTCCCATTTTTCAAAAAACAGCCAAAAATATACTTTATATTTACTAAGGTATGCATGCATGCTAGATTGAATCAATTGATTGAATTGATTTTTTTTAATTGATTGTTCATTGAGTTTTCATTTTAATACACACTTCCTCTCTTCCCTTCAACGTTGCTGTGCCCTACAGGGTCCATGTTTTAGTTCCTATGCCTATGTAACACCCCATTGTACTACATGGAATGCAATAAATAATTTAATTGAATTGAATTGAAAACATCTATCTTACGCGGTTTCGATTTTTTCATACAAATGTTTTTTCCCGCTAACTACCGTTCCCGTGGGAATTTTGTAATATCCTGTTGCAACTAAGCTTTAAGTTTACTAAAGTACCTGCATGCCAAATTTCAAACGTCTAACTTGAGTGGTTTAGATTTTTCATACAAAAGGATTTTCCCGCTAATTCCCGTTCCCGTGAGAAATTTGGGAATTCCTTTCTTAGTGCACCTCTACGGTACCTATGGTACCTGCATGCCAAATTTCAAACGTCTAGCTTGAGTGGTTTAGATTTTTCATACAAAAGGATTTTCCCGCTAATTCCCGTTCCCGTGAGAATTTTGGGAATTCCTTTATTAGTGCACCTCTACGGTACCTATGGTACCTGCATGCCAAATTTCAAACGTCTAGCTTGAGTGGTTTAGATTTTTCATACAAAAGGATTTTCCCGCTAATTCCCGTTCCCGTGGGAATTGAAATTCCTTTCTTAGTACACCTCTACGGTATCTAAGGTACCTGCATGACAAATTTCAAACATCTAACTTGAATGGTTTAGATTTTTCATACAAAAGGATTTTCCCGCTAATTCCCGTTCCCGTGAGAATTTTGGGAATTCCTTTCTTAGCGCACCTCTACGGTACCTATGGTACCTGCATGACAAATTTCAAACGTCTAACTTGAGTGGTTTAGATTTTTCATACAAAAGGATTTTCCCGCTAATTCCCGTTCCCGTGAGAATTTCGGGAATTCCTTTCTTAGTACACCTCTACGGTATCTAAGGTAGCTGCATGACAAATTTCAAACATCTAACTTGAATGGTTTAGGTTTTTCATACAAAAGGATTTTCCCGCTAATTCCCGTTCTCGTGGGAATTTCGGGAATTCCTTTCTTAATGCACCTTTACGGTACCTAAGGTACCTGCATGACAAATTTCAAACGTCTAACTTGAGTGGTTTAGATTTTTCATACAAAAGGATTTTCCCGCTAATTCCCGTTCTCGTGGGAATTTCGGGAATTCCTTTCTTAGTGCACCTCTACGGTACCTAAGGTATCTGCATGCCAA
Source organism: Pectinophora gossypiella (assembly GCF_024362695.1). Lineage (NCBI taxonomy): Eukaryota > Metazoa > Arthropoda > Insecta > Lepidoptera > Gelechiidae > Pectinophora > Pectinophora gossypiella. The sequence goes on from NW_026063276.1 coordinate 67,267, forward strand.
ATTTCAAACGTCTAACTTGAGTGGTTTAGATTTTTCATACAAAAGGATTTTCCCGCATTCCCGTTCCCGTGAGAATTTCGGGAATTCCTTTCTTAGTGTACCTCTACGGTATCTAAGGTACCTGCGTGCCAAATTTCAAACGTCTAACTTGAGTGGTTTAGATTTTTCATACAAAAGGATTTTCCCCGCTAATTCCCGTTCCCGTAGGAATTTCGGAAATTCCTTTCTTAGTGCACCTCTACGGTATCTAAGGTACCTGCATGCCAAATTTCAAACGTCTAACTTGAGTGGTTTAGATTTTTCATACAAAAGGATTTTCCCGCTAATTCCCGTTCCCGTAGGAATTTCGGAAATTCCTTTCTTAGTGCACCTCTACGGTATCTAAGGTACCTGCATGCCAAATTTCAAACGTCTAACTTGAGTGGTTTAGATTTTTCATACAAAAGAATTTCCCTTCACTACTCTGCTCCTATTGATTGTAGCGTGATGAAAGGTATACTATAACCTGTCCAGGAGTGTGAAGAATAATTGTACCAAGCAGTAAGCAGGAATTTCGGGAATTCCTTTCTTAATGCACCTTTACGGTACCTAAGGTACCTGCATGACAAATTTCAAACGTCTAACTTGAGTGGTTTAGATTTTTCATACAAAAGGATTTTCCCGCTAATTCCCGTTCTCGTGGGAATTTCGGGAATTCCTTTCTTAGTGCACCTCTACGGTACCTAAGGTATCTGCATGCCAAATTTCAAACGTCTAACTTGAGTGGTTTAGATTTTTCATACAAAAGGATTTTCCCGCATTCCCGTTCCCGTGAGAATTTCGGGAATTCCTTTCTTAGTGTACCTCTACGGTATCTAAGGTACCTGCGTGCCAAATTTCAAACGTCTAACTTGAGTGGTTTAGATTTTTCATACAAAAGGATTTTCCCGCTAATTCCCGTTCCCGTAGGAATTTCGGAAATTCCTTTCTTAGTGCACCTCTACGGTATCTAAGGTACCTGCATGCCAAATTTCAAACGTCTAACTTGAGTGGTTTAGATTTTTCATACAAAAGGATTTTCCCGCTAATTCCCGTTCCCGTAGGAATTTCGGAAATTCCTTTCTTAGTGCACCTCTACGGTATCTAAGGTACCTGCATGCCAAATTTCAAACGTCTAACTTGAGTGGTTTAGATTTTTCATACAAAAGAATTTCCCTTCACTACTCTGCTCCTATTGATTGTAGCGTGATGAAAGGTATACTATAACCTGTCCAGGAGTGTGAAGAATAATTGTACCAAGTTTCATTAAAATCCGTCCAGTAGTTTTTGTTTCTATAAGGAACATACAGACAGACAGACAGACAGACAGACAGACAGACAGACAGACAAAAATTTTACTGATTGCATTTTTGGCATCAGTATCGACCACTTATCACCCCCTGATAGTTATTTTGAAAAAATATTTAATGTACAGAATTGACCTCTCTACAGATTTATTATAAGTATAGATTTAAGGCGTATATTTTTTTTTGTTTGTTTACTTAATTCTAACTTAAGTTACCAACATACGCTAGTATAAAATATTCTTTAGTACAATTTTAATGCAAATTATATTTTTTTACAAATCAATATAATTTGCAAATGTTAAATACATTAAAATGTATACATTACACAAATTTAATTGGTTATAAAAACTTATTTTTCATTATACATTTATTTTCCTGAATTAATGCATGAAAATATCAAGGCGTTTGTGTTATAAAATAGCTACTCCAACTTACCATGAATTTCGTAATTTTTTTTTATTATTTTAGTAAATATATTTTGCTTACTGCTTAGTGAATGATAAAAAAATAAGTGACTAATATGACAAAGATAAATTTTACTTAATGTAAGTTAGGTATTGGGTAAAATGCTTTTGAATGATGATTTGTAAATATACTCGTAGAAGTATAATTATTGCATAACTTATTGCTTTAAGTTGAGAAAGTAGCACTTAGGAGAAACATGTATCAATAAACATCATTGGTGTCTTCATCGAAATATTTTATAATTAATTTATTGTTTATATACGCATTTAAATTTGCTAACAATATTATTTGTATAGCGTTAGCGTTATAAAATAAAAAAAATGAACATCAATAAATCATACGTTTGCTTACAAAAAACAAACAGTTTTAGCGCTTAAACACTGAAACAGAATTCTTTTCAAATAACTTCGAACAATTACCACTTTAATACACCTAAACTAAACATTGTCCATGTACAGCGAGATCCTGAATACTGATTACAGTTTGCGTACTCCCTCCTTTCCAGTCCTAAGCGACATTCAAACCTTCACTGACACGATCATTCCACAGGATACGTCCGTCCCTTGTATCCCAGATCGCAAGAATCGGCTAGCACGGCATAGCAGCTTGACAGCTAAAACTCACGCAACCATTGTTGATCGACCTACAAAATCCACCGAAAATGCCTACGACGATGGGAACGACACCGACAGTTCTACTCCGGATCATTCCAACCTGCGACATTCATCCATATGACAGCTTACTTGATCTGAGTGGAACTTAGCTAAAGCAATCGAGTGATACCTGCCTCCATCTTCCAGCCAGCTCCACTTCACTCTCATGCACCGGTCGCACCCGCAGCCAAGTGTTCATCCTGCCAGTTCACTTCACGCCCGTTCTCTCGTCCCCTAAAGATGAGCCTCCACAGCGTTAACGGCTGGCAAGGGCATGCACACATTGCCAATTGATTAACACACATTTTAATTCAGTGATTGTGACTAATAAAATGGTAAACCTAGCTTTGAAATTCAATGTAACCATCATCAAATCGAGTTGCAAGCTTGTTAAAGTCAGTTCTATCGTTAAATTATACGAAAAGAAGAAAAAACAAGATAGAATGAATATAAATAATAATAAATAATTCGCAATATACGATAATTTCAACACATGATTTAACCGATCTAAAAAAACCCAATAAGCTTAATAACAGAGATGAACTGTTCAGTCTTTTCAAGAAGTGCCACCCTAAATAAAGTTACGTTAAACTTAAAAGTTCTGATATGATAACGTTATTCGAGAAAGGTTGGTCATTTTCGATTCGGTGCCTGGGTAGTAGTACTTTTATGTCACGTCTTTCGCGAACGCGACCTAAAGCTACATACAGTTGACCGTGACTAAACATATCAGATCTAAGATCGACCCCAACGCGACTAATCGTTTGACCCTGGCTCTTGTGAATAGTCATTGCATAACACACCTGCAATGGGAATTGACGGCGACACATCTCGTAAGGGCTGTTATGTTCTATAGGCGCTTTAAAAAGAATTCGAGGGATCAAATAATCTCCTAGTTCACCTTGTTTCCGAACTTTAATAATATATGGAGATGTTTCAACAACTATTACTTTGGTGCCATTTACTAAGCCGTCCGCGAAACTAAGATTACGCGTGATTACACAAACACATTCTAATTTTAATTGCAAATCGAAATCTGGAACACCTTGTGGTCGAAGTGTATGTAAAAATTCGGGACTAAAATATACTTGATCAGCGTTGTCGCTTAAAATTTTGTCTATGGCATAAAAATGTAATACTTCTCCTGGTAGTTTGTCTAAAATAACGGCATTAATTTCTCTAACTGCATCGTTACGGGTGCATAGAATCGCTCTGAAGGAGCATACGCCTGGCTCAGTAAGAGTAACTTCTGGGAATACAAAATCAATTAAATCTTCTAATTCAGTAACATAATCAATGGATTCAAGTTGGACTAATTGCAAATCATTATTATTTGTTTCTAATCTAAGAGTAGGTAATAAATTTGAACCCAGTTTTAAAATAAATTCTGCATACTGTGCGTCATCCTTACATCTCTGTGAAGTTACCAAACTAAATTTTTTCAATTGTTTCCAAATAGGTGAAGTTTTTAGTGACGCGTTTAATATATCAAAATTCGTTCGTGCTTCTGGGACTACTGGAGGAATTTGACGAAAATCTCCTGCAAAAATAATTATTTTAGAACCAAAAATTTTGTCTGACCTCATCAAATCCTGCAATGATCTATTTAATAAATTTATAAGGTATTTATGAGCCATCGGCGCTTCATCATACACAATAAGATTAGAATTATAAATCAATTCAGCTCTTTGAGTACCATTTGAGATGTTCCAGTATCCGCTGTCATCTAATAGATGTAAAGGAAATCTAAACAAGGAATGAGCCGTCATTCCGTTTGTGTAATTTTGAGCAGCAATTGCAGACGATGCACAGGTTAAAGCTATACCTTTAAGGTTACCGCGGATATATGCAGTTATGACCTTCAATAAAAGCGTTTTTCCGGTGCCGGCCGGACCATCGATAAAAATCGCACAGTTGTTGGATTCTCGGTAAACACTATCAACGCAAAGCTTTTCCACGTAATCGAATACGGCACGTTGATCGGGAGATAACTGTGGCAACCACTCTTCTACGTATGATTTCAAACTATCTAAATCATATTCAGTGCGTTCCCTATCTAACTCCGTTGACCTATAAATTACTTCCGGCAAACCTTGTTCTATTAACGAAGTTCCGTGTCTGCGTAGCATTCTATCTATTTGGATGAGGCATATGTTAAACGCGTTTTCTTCGTCATCTGGCACCCTATAAAGGAAATCTTCGGCCAATTGACGTTTATACGTGTTCCACAGTGACGCCACTGAGGCACCATTAACAGCCAGCGTTACAAAAAAGCTACGAAGTCGTGGTCCGGTTAAAAAAGTGGAAGCTTCTTCCATAGCCCGTTCATATTCGACTGAGTCGTCCGCAAGTCCTGCGAATTTGGCAGCTTCTTGAAAAGTTGTGCAATTTGGACCTCCAATTTGCAGTAAATCCGCGAAACTACGACAAGGGTAATGTAACGAAGCATTTCGGACCAACGAGCCTTGTAGCGACATCTTGTGGTTTCTGGCGATATAACGTTGTTTTTATATTTTACCCGCAGGAAATCACAGATGGCGCTGCAGGGTTATCGATGGGCCCGAAATATTTAATTATTTTATTTTCTTCAAAATTTGGTATATTAAAATTATCTGCAACATTTATTTTTGATATATTATAATTATATTGTTTAAATTTTGGAATCAAACAAGTCGATCGATTGTTGTCGTTGATTCGGCGAATTTATGGTTTGGTAGATTTTATTTTGTTTGGCAACTTTGTTCGTGGTTCTTGTGTCAGACTGACAGCTGGCTGACTGAGCTGAGAGACAGGTTATGGAAAGTGGGGACGTCGCGAGAGCGCCGGAGACTCCACTGCCGTAACAATAATGTGGGCAAATTAAAAGCCACGATTTATCGGCGACATCAAGAGCCGATGTCTCGATTTAAATAAACAACTTAACCGAGATGGTGAGTCCTCGCAATTCTTCGTGCATATTTTTGCACCAACTTTGTGATAACCTCGAGGTCCTTGTTTTCAGCAACATCACTGAAATCCCATCGCCGAAGGTCCAGTGGGTGGGTTTAGGTTTCATCCGAGCGATGCCCAACTATCCCGGATGAACCTGTAAGTTATTTTCTTTGTTTTACACTCGTGAGTTGCCTTGCCACGCTGTCAGCTGAACCACATGCTAATCATTGCCATTCCTTGTTGCAGATGGGGTTTTTAAAGTTTTAAAGTTTTGAGTTTTTAAAGTTTTAATCGTTTTTAAAGTTTTGAGTTTTTAATTGTTTTAACGTCTTTAAAGTTTTAACGTTTTAATTTTCTAACGTTTTGCAAGTTTTAATCTAAGAAGAAGTTTATGATTGGATCAGACTATTTCAACAAATTTTGTGAATGAAGATTGCTACTGTTTTCTTCTGCGTTTGCAAGTTATTTCAAGCTTCATTTCGGCGGAGCTTGCCTTGGTTGTTTGCACGTCGAAGCTTTCCTTTGTGCGGCGCGCATGTGGATGTGCCGCGCCTCTCCTTTTGTCAACACACCGGATAAGGCCCGGTGAAGGTCTGCGAGGTTGACCGGTGGACGTGCAGCCCGCCAGCTGCGTAACAGTTGGCCCGCTGCGCCGCCATCGTCCAGCACGCCCTGGCCTGAGCCGGCCTCAACTCATCACCTGTACGGTATTCCGGAACGCCTCAGGTAGGCCTGATAGTCGGAGGTCCTCGAGTAAGTGAGGTGCCTACAAGGAGGACGGAAAGATATTTTAAACATAGTGCTAGCACATGGTATGTTACAGAGAGATATTTTACCTAACGGCCCACTTCTCTGTATTGAATGAAGTCCATTCTATTGGAATTTAAAAGACGTTTCAGTGGCGCCCTTCTTGGTGAAATTGTCGCTCTGTACAACCATTTTAGTATATAAGAGGTGTTGGCATAAACTTTAAGAGTTTTTTTTGTGAAAACAGTGTATTTATTAATAAAAAAAGTGATGGGATTTTGTGTGAATTGTTTGTGTTTTGTTTGCATCTTAGGTTAAGTTGTGTTTGTCTTAGTATAAGTAAAGTTCTAGGCCTCCTATGAGACCTAACTTAATCACTTATTTTGTTTTGTGTTTTATTTACAATAAGTTTAAACCCAATTTTATGGCCTAAATGGTCTAGGGCTTATTGTCATTTTTACAACCACATGTGTTTTTTTTTAACCTTTTTTATGTAAACTACAGGTTAAAACATATTTAGAACATTTATTTGATGCTTACTAGCAAATTTTTTTTATCAGTATTGAGCTTTTTTGTAACAATTTGGACAAATAATATCTACATAGTACTGCATTTTGAGATTTCCCAACAATTGAATTTTGAAAACATATTGAATTAAAAAACAAACAATTTCACTATTAAAAAACAATAATAAATTACTTTCTAGTTTTTTTAATTACATTTATAACAGGACATTGGTTTGCAATTGGAATTTTGTGACTTAGTTTCATCATCATACTTACTGACAGTTGTGCCGCTACTTGGCAAACATTTTGCTTATTTGTTTTTTGGAATAGTATTTTATGCAACAGTTGTATAAGAAGGGTCAAAAAATGCGAGTGGCGTGAGTTGCGATGTGAGCCTTGGCGAACATCGCAATAAGAGACGCCACGAGCATTTTTTGACCTAGTTATACAACGTTGCATACAATACTTTTTCTACGACGACGTAATTTTAAATGAAACAAAAATTTTCCAATTTATTTTCCAACGCGCGGGAAAATGGCGGCAAATGTATACTTTTTTTTTATAGTATATCTATGGCACCAAACAAAGTAAAGGTGCCAGTTTCCAGGTCAAAAAAAAAAAAAAAACAACAACAATGCTTTTTTGGCGACATTATAGTACAGTTACACTTTGTAAACAATGCTTTTATAGGCCATAGAGCATACACTTTTTCAAAGAGTTTAATTATGTATGTACTTATATTAGACTTTTTGGTTATTTAAATGCCAGATTAAAGTAGAGGAGTAGAAAAATAATTTTATAGAACTGTCTGTCAATAACAATTTTATTGAGAAATATTTAGTAGTCAACTTGCTTTACAATCTTTATAATATTCACAACATATTACAACTTGACAATAACAATTAAAAGTAAACATAACCTTCAACAAACAAAAATTTAATTAAAAACACTGTTGTTTCTTTTATTATTTTGAAAGTTAATTACAGGAATAAACTAAGAATTGATGTTGTGTGATAATAACAGTTATTTGGTCTATATTTAATGAAAATATTGTACATATTCTAGAAAATAAGTTTTGGAGGCAGACGGGTACATTTTGAAACATAAATGACAATGGGCACTTTTGTATGAAACTTGGTCCAAGAACCTCCACTGATGAGACTTATATGTAATGAAAGCTTATGCTTTCCCTATGAATCTGGCAAAGTTCTATCAGATTCTGTCCCGGGGTTCTTTTTTTACGGCCATGTTTGTCCTGGCTAAAAATGTGATAAAATACAGTGGGAGCTAAAATCGACTCAAGATTTGTTGCTGGATAACTAAGTCTACATAAATAATTATGTATCATATTGTATATCATTTTAAAGAGGATCTTTTCCAGAATCCGAAACATAAAAAAAAAACAAAAAAATCTTTATGTAAGCGAATTATACTCAATTTACATCTGCAGCACCATTGTTTCTCGGTAGCTAAGTTCAAGTTTCATGCCTTTTACCCCTTCCAAAAGTATCTTACCCATTTTTTTTATATTGCTTCCGGAATTTGATCTGAGTGATAATAACAAGAAAAATAAATAGACACCTCTCCGATAGAGACCGCCTAAGCTATTGCCTATTGCAAGAAATTGTCATCATTAGCAAGTCATTACGGTATTGCATATAAGCTTATCAGCAACTTGGAACTTGGTCCAAGAACCTCCACTGATGAGACTTGCATGTAATGATAGCTTATACTTGTCCTATGATTCCGGCAAAGTTCTATCAAACTCTGTCCTAGGGTTTTTTTACGGCCATGTTTGTCCTGAGTGTAGTGGACTGCAAAAAACACCTCAGGATTTGTTGTCGAAAAACTATTTAACTAAGTCTATATACATAATTATATATCATAATGTATATCAATTTTAAAGGGGAAGGTTATCAGAATCAGAAACACAAATAAAAAAAATGCATTATGTAAACGACTTTTAGTCAACTCACGTCCGTAGCACCATTTTTCTCAGCAGCTACGTACGAGTTTCGCGCCTTCCAACCTTTGCAAAGGAGCACAATCATTTTTTCCTTCTTCTGATATTGCATTCTTAACTTGACAAGTGACAACAACAAGAAATAAAATAGATACCATTCCGATAGAGGCCGCGTAAGCTATGGACCTATTGCAAGATAACGTACTCAAAGGCTAGTCATTATAATCCAACAGACGTAACATGATTAGAATGCGGGAGGACGCAAATGTAGTATGTTTTCTTTCACCACAATCTTGTTTTATTAATCCAGGCTTATAGCTTGTATTATAAACAATGCCGTATGGTACAACAAACGTATCGTAAACGTAAGGTTGCCTGGTAGTAATTGCTACCTTGGCAATAAAGCCGCCTTTTGCACCAGTTATTGCCTGAAATTACTACCAGGCAACCTTACGTTTACGATACGTTTGTTGTACCATACGGCATTGTTTATAATACAAGCTATAAGCCTGGATTAATAAAACAAGATTGTGGTGAAAGAAAACATACTACATTTGCGTCCTCCCGCATTCTAATCATGTTACGTCTGTTGGATTATAATGACTAGCCTTTGAGTACGTTATCTTGCAATAGGTCCATAGCTTACGCGGCCTCTATCGGAATGGTATCTATTTTATTTCTTGTTGTTGTCACTTGTCAAGTTAAGAATGCAATATCAGAAGAAGGAAAAAATGATTGTGCTCCTTTGCAAAGGTTGGAAGGCGCGAAACTCGTACGTAGCTGCTGAGAAAAATGGTGCTACGGACGTGAGTTGGCTAAAAGTCGTTTACATAATGCATTTTTTTTATTTGTGTTTCTGATTCTGATAACCTTCCCCTTTAAAATTGATATACATTATGATATATAATTATGTATATAGACTTAGTTAAATAGTTTTTCGACAACAAATCCTGAGGTGATTTTGCAGTCCACTACACTCAGGACAAACATGGCCGTAAAAAAACCCTAGGACAGAGTTTGATAGAACTTTGCCGGAATCATAGGACAAGTATAAGCTATCATTACATGCAAGTCTCACCAGTGGAGGTTCTTGGACCAAGTTCCAAGTTGCTGATAAGCTTATATGCAATACCGTAATGACTTGCTAATGATGACAATTTCTTGCAATAGGCAATAGCTTAGGCGGTCTCTATCGGAGAGGTGTCTATTTATTTTTCTTGTTATTATCACTCAGATCAAATTCCGGAAACAATATAAAAAAGAAATCGGTAAGATACTTTTGGAAGGGGTAAAAGGCATGAAACTTGAACTTAGCTACCGAGAAACAATGGTGCTGCAGATGTAAATTGAGTATAATTCGCTTACATAAAGATTTTTTTGTTTTTTTTTTATGTTTCGGATTCTGGAAAAGACCCTCTTTAAAATGATATACAATATGATACATAATTATTTATGTAGACTTAGTTATCTAGCAACAAATATTGAGCCGATTTTAGCTCCCACTGTATTTTATCACATTTTTAGCTAAGACAAACATGGCCGTAAAAAAAGAACCCCGGGACAGAATCTGATAGAACTTTGCCAGATTCATAGGGAAAGCATAAGCTTTCATTACATATAAGTCTCATCAGTGGAGGTTCTTGGACCAGATTCGCCCATTCTCCTTTACTTCAGTTTACTTCAAACCACTTTTCAATCTTGAAATTATAACTCTGAAACACAACCATGGATATCCAAACTGTCTATTTACATTCACTGCTCCGTGATGAATTAATATATGAAGTGAGTATTCGTGCAGAAGCACCAGCTGATACTGTTCTCAAATTGAAGAAACAGCTTAGGGAGTTGATCACTGGTTTCTCTCCGGATGAAATAATGGACGATGAACAAAAACCACAGGCTGAATTCCCAATCATCACCGAAAAGCTGAAGGAGCTGCAGGCAAAACTTGATTTAGCAGTGAAGTCTAGGGACCGTCATCACCTTATGCGTGCTAAGGCTTTGTATAATCATCTTCATCACCGTCTTGAGCGTGTAGTATGCACGGAGTCTGTCGATAGGGACATAAAATTGAAGCTGAATAAAAATCTTATAGCTTGCGGTCACTCATTGGAGAAATTGTTGACAACAAAAAACGTCATCGACTCGGAAGGGGAAAACCGGGTAAAAGGGATAGATGGTTCAGCAATTAATTTAATGAAGTGGAACATTAAGTTCGACGGCCGTACGAGTCCACATACGTTCTTGCAATCCATAAGTGAACGCGCCTCAGCGTTCGGAGTTAGTGACAATGTACTTTTCAGGTCCGCCTTTTGTTTCTTTTCGGACCAAGGTCTTCTATGGTACAGAGGTGTTAAGGAACAGGTTTCGTCTTGGCAGGAATTGAGTGAGCTTTTAGTCCAAGAATTCGCACCCGTTGATTTTGATTATCGTTTGCTGGGGGAGATTAGAGCTCGCACCCAAGGACAGGATGAACCAACACACATCTATTTTGCAAATATGAACTGTATGTTTTCACAATTGAAACGACCTCTTTCGGATAATGACAAATTGGAAATTTTAACACACAATATTAGGCCCGTTTTTAGTGAGCAGTTAGCATTGCACGACATAGCTACGATAGCTGCACTAAAAGATAAATGCCGTAAAATAGAATCTGCGCGACAAATGACACAGCTGTTTGTCGAACCACCTAAGCAGTCTATTTTAAGTAATGATTTCGTGTACAAAGGCAAAACGAAACATGTAATGACCGTCAGCGAATCCGCCGATAGTAGGGAAACTGAACAGGTCTCGGCAGTTCAGCCACCATTTCAGGCTCAAACTTTTAGGCAGCGACACCCGCCAACTAGTGAAAAGCCTGGTTATAAGTCAAAATGTGCGGCTAACAACTCTGTATTTTGCAAAAGATGTAAAGTGTCTACTCACTCAACCGCAAGGTGTAGGGACAAGACAGTCAAATGTTTTAAATGCGGTCATTTAGGGTTTACGGTAAGGTCGTGCCCAAAATGTAACAACACAAAAAACTAGCTTGCTCGGACAATAACGCCGATCCTCCATCGAAGGTCGAAGATGGGGATTGGAAACAATGGTTACAGATAGTAACTAATTTTTTTAAGCTGAACAACGTAGCTTCCGTTTTGTTCGAGCCCAATGATGATGACGTTCGACCATATTTAAAACTTAATGTCCTGGATTTGTCAATTTTTGGATTGCTGGACTCAGGTGCAGCAATTTCTATTTTAGGTAATGGAGCACAAAAATATTTTGAATCATTAGGTTTCACAGTACAATCTGGGAAAGACACTAATGTAACTGTTGCGGATGGTTCCCAGTGTACCTCTACAGGATTTTTAATGTTGCCCATTACATTTAATGGAGTAACCAAAATTTTGAATTTTTTTATAATACCCAGTATTAAATTAAATGTTATTTTAGGCGTAGACTTTTGGCGGGCATACAATTTGATGCCAGAAATTTTTGAAAGTGTTTCCTACATGAGAGGTCCACAAAAGTTTGTAGAAATGCCAGTCAACTCTATACAAGCTTATGACAGTCTTCCCAATGATCACAAGGAGTTAGCGGAGCTTATAATAACGAAATTTCATGACATTTCTTTTGAGCGCAAGGGTTTAGGTAGGACGCATCTTACTCAGCATGTCATCGACACTGGGGTTGCGCCACCGGTCAAGTGTAGACCTTATCCCATGTCACCGGAAAAGCAGAAGGAACTACATAAGGAATTGGACAGGATGCTGGAGTTGGACGTCGTCGCTCCGAGCGAGAGTCCTTGGAACAATCCAGTCCTTATGGTTCCTAAAGCTGACGGTACATGGCGATTTTGTCTGGACTGCCGGAGGCTCAACTCTGTGACGAAAGGCGATGCTTATGCCATTCCCTACATACCCCAGATATTAGATAGTCTCAAGAATGCCAAATACATCAGTTCTGTGGATTTTAAATCGAGCTTTTGGCAAATTCCACTCGACCCTAGCTCACAGGAGAAGACGAGTTTTACAGTGCCTGGTAGGGGGTTGTTTAAATTTAAAGTTATGCCATTCGGCCTATGCGGAGCTCCTGCTCGCCAACAACGGCTCATGGACATGTTGTTTGGACATCCTTTCTGCAGTGACGTAACTAAAGGCATGATATTCGTGTACATCGACGACATTATAGTAGTTGCTGAAGATCTAGAAACGCACATACTTCTTTTAAAAAGGCTTCACGAAAGAATACAGAGCGCCAATTTAACGATCAACTTTGAAAAGAGCAAATTCTTCCGTAGCTCTTTAAAATATCTGGGTTATGTAGTGGATGAGTTTGGCCTTAGGACCGATCCCGATAAGGTTCGTGCTGTTCTGGAGTTCCCGGTACCCAAAAATCCGAAAGAACTAAAAACCTTTCTAGGTGTTTGTTCTTGGTACCGTAGATTTATCAGGAATTTCTCCACCATTGCGGCACCCTTACACGCTCTTACCAGCTCAAAAACTAAATTTATCTGGAACCAAGATGCAGAAAACGCTTTTGTTACTTTAAAAAACACATTAGTTTCAGCTCCAATTTTAGCCTGCCCTGATTTTAGTAAACCATTTTCAGTTCACTGCGATGTATCTAATTTTGGCGTAGGAGGTGTGTTAGCGCAGAATATTGATGGCCATGACCGCCCTATCGCTTATATCAGCAGATCCCTTAACAAAAACGAACGTAACTATAGTGCTACCGAAAGGGAGGCGTTAGCAGTTGTGTACGCGGTTGAAAAATTTGAACCATATTTAGGTAGTAGACCATTCACCGTCGTAACCGATCACGCTTCGCTTAGGTGGTTCATGAATTTGGAGAATCCTACGGGACGCTTAGCTCGTTGGGGTTGTAGGTTATCCCAATTTAATTTTACAATCGAGCATAGGAAAGGGAAGGATAATGTCGTCCCTGATGCCCTCTCACGATTGCTGCATGTGGATGCCATCGATGCTCCAAATGCAGGAACCGGTGATGAGTGGTATGATAAGGTTTTCTCTGGTTGTACGGCTTATCCCAAAAATTATCCCAATTATCGCGTCGAAAATGGTACTCTTCTACGATACAGCAAGGGTAAGTATGCCTTGACTCAGGAGTTTGATTGGAAGATTGTTGTGCCAAAGTCAAACCGTCTGCAGGTCATGTCCGAAAACCACGAACCACCGACCTCGGCACACCTCGGAGTGTTTAAAACGCACCGTAGGTTGTGTTTGAGGTATTTCTGGCCAGGAATGTACCGCGACGTGCTTGATTTTGTCAACAAATGTAGTATTTGTTCCGCTTATAAGCACAGGACCAAACTCACTCCTGGGATCATGGGTCAGCCTAAGCAGTGTTATAGGCCGTTTCAAGCTGTATCCGTAGATTTGGTAGGACCTCTTCCACGATCACGTTCGGGTTACATGCACCTTTTAGTAGTAACATGCTGTTTTTCAAAGTACACCATGTTATTTCCACTTCGTCGAGCGACTAGTGCTGCAGTAGCTAAAAACTTTGAGAATTATGTGCTTCTAGCTCACGGGATTCCTGAAACCGTAATTACCGACAATGGGGTTCAATTCACGGGATCAGAATTCATTGGCCTTCTCAAGAAGTACAATATTCCACGAGTTCACTACGGGCCTAGGTACACGCCACAGATTAACATGGTGGAAAGGTATAACAAAACAGTCATGACAGCTGTTTCGTCTTATGTAGCTGACGATCATAGGACATGGGATCTAAATTTATTTAAGGTGCAGTTTGCAATGAATAGTGCGGTGAACGAAACCACTGGGTTTAGTCCATTCTTTTTAGTCCATGGCCGGGAACCGATTATTAACGGTTCCTTTTATAAAAACGACGATAGGGAATACGAGGTCTCTATGCCAAGGGACGAGTATGCGGGTGAATTTGGGGTCCTTCGGGATATTTTTAATAAGGTTCGAGTTAATATCGAGAAGGCTCACACGACGAACGCGAAGTACTACAACCTGCGACGCCGTAACGTTAATACTTTGCGCGAAGGTCAAGTAGTGTGGCGGAAAACGTACGTACAGAGTGACGCCGCTAATTTTAAAGCCTCGAAACTTGCCCCAAAATACGAGCAGTGTGTGATTAAAAAGGTCTTATCACCCTTGGTATACGATTTGGTTTCATTTAGTGGCAAGAACTTAGGTTCTTGGCATATAAAAGATTTAAAAATATAATTTTCAAATTGCCCCGTGTTCCCCTAGTCATATTTTTTTTAAAACATTTTACCGGCTTGGATCTTTGTTTTTGGCTCAATTTCTAAATTTACATTTATAAAGAAAGCTACAGTAATTTTCCTTTTCATAATTAGCTTTCATAACATTTTAATTTAGAAAAATAAAACTTTGGTGTGTTTACTTGTGTCATTAGGACCTAGTAACAACCTACGTATATTTATACAGCCTGTTTATGACAAACACGTTTTTTTTTATGTAGTCTTTTGATTTTAAAATAACTACATTTAACAATAAATGTTTTTATGTTTAATGTTTTTTTTTAGTGTGTTTATGGTGCACTGATAAGGCCCATACACACTAGCATCTGCAACGCAGCGTTTTTATGAACGCCCACTTTAGCGTTCCATATTTTTTGTTTAGGCGGTTATAGCCAACTATTTAATATAGTTTTTATGTTGCTCGTGACAACATTTTTTTAGGCTTTATAGTAGCCATTTATTAGAAATTCATTTAAATAGGAAACCTCATTAGGTTGACTATTTTTCTTTGTTTTTCGACGGAGCGGGTAGTGACTCCTTAAATAAGCCTCTAGCAACTGTTGTTTTGTTTTTTGTCTTTGTCTTTAGAATTGGGGTATCGAGTGACACTATGAGAGTCGTCAGCTCATCAGGGTTATGAATGTGGGTAACATCCAGTGAAATTGATACTGGGTGCTACTTTATGAAAGAAGTGAAAGGTGATCAATGAATGGTGAAGAATAACAGGTCGGGGTAATTGTTGTGCTTAGGGTTGTGCTGTTTAGATGTTGGTGTTTGTGCTTCGTTACGTTTTTTTTTTTAAAATTGTTGTTGTCTCGTCTTCTGTGACAGATTTTTTTTAAAATTTGATAAAATTTAGACTGGTTGTGCGCTCCAGGCTCTATGGCTGAGGGCAGCCGTGTTTCTCACCCAGTTCGAAACCTCTCGTGGGTAGGGGGGTATTGTAACGAAGCATTTCGGACCAACGAGCCTTGTAGCGACATCTTGTGGTTTCTGGCGATATAACGTTGTTTTTATATTTTACCCGCAGGAAATCACAGATGGCGCTGCAGGGTTATCGATGGGCCCGAAATATTTAATTATTTTATTTTCTTCAAAATTTGGTATATTAAAATTATCTGCAACATTTATTTTTGATATATTATAATTATATTGTTTAAATTTTGGAATCAAACAAGTCGATCGATTGTTGTCGTTGATTCGGCGAATTTATGGTTTGGTAGATTTTATTTTGTTTGGCAACTTTGTTCGTGGTTCTTGTGTCAGACTGACAGCTGGCTGACTGAGCTGAGAGACAGGTTATGGAAAGTGGGGACGTCGCGAGAGCGCCGGAGACTCCACTGCCGTAACAATAATGTGGGCAAATTAAAAGCCACGATTTATCGGCGACATCAAGAGCCGATGTCTCGATTTAAATAAACAACTTAACCGAGATGGTGAGTCCTCGCAATTCTTCGTGCATATTTTTGCACCAACTTTGTGATAACCTCGAGGTCCTTGTTTTCAGCAACATCACTGAAATCCCATCGCCGAAGGTCCAGTGGGTGGGTTTAGGTTTTGTTCCTTTTACTAGGAAACCCCAAAATTCCCAAATGAAAGGCCAATTGGGTGTAATGGTATCATACTTTATCAGGCAGTTGTTGTCTTCTCGACGTCCGCGAAGCTTACATACTTTATTAAGCATACTTTATTAGGGTTATCACTTTGTCCATACAAACGATAAACAAACATTCATAGCGCGTTCTAATGTACTACTAGCGCCATCTATCGAAGTTTGCAAAAACCAAACACTATAAAATATAACTAATAATCTAAACATTCCGCCACCTAAGAACAACAGTTCTTTACTACGTAAAATAAACTATTTTGAAAGTAAAATTTATAGATGTAAAACAAAACGATAAGATAATAAACGAGAAAAACAAAAAGCGTATTACTATATAAACAAAAGTTGGCAAAAAGGTAAATTATATGCAAGCAATAACAATATTTGTAAACAACAAAATATAACACGTTGCAAAAGAAGATAAATTAAAATTAAACATAATCTTAACACGATTCGTTCAGTGGCAAAACACAGAGCTTCGAAATAGGACGTTTGAAAACAGAATTTTTATATTTCAAAGAAACGACTCTTGTAACCTTGTCCAAGCCAGTATGTTTTTCCATAATACGACCTAACAACCATTTGGCTGGAGGTAAGCCATCTTCTTTTACGAGGACCACGTCTCCTATCTTTGGCTCGGGTGTCGTGTATGCCCATTTATGTCTTTGTAGAAAGTGTGTCAAATATTCTTGGGACCACTTTCTCCAGAAGTCTTGTAGCATACGTTGACATAGTTGCCATCTCCTCAGTGAACTTATAGTGGAACTTACATAATTTCTTTCAGGTGCTAATAATATGGGTTCTCCTATTAAGAAATGCCCCGGCGTTAACGCTAACGTTTCACTGTTGTCAGCTGGTAATGGTGTTATGGGCCTTGAATTAAGGCACGCTTCAATTTGCGCTAAAACCGTCGCTATCTCTTCATATGTTAGAGTATGGTCTCCAACTACTCTTTTCAAGTGATGTTTTGTGGATCTTATGCCTGCTTCCCAAAGCCCACCAAAATTTGGCGCATGCGGAGGAATAAAATGCCACTTTGTTCCTTTATTTGCCAGCCATTCTGCTACTTTTACGTCACGTGCATTCTCTTTAAATATTTTTTCCAGCTCACGTGCGGCTCCAACGAAATTGGTTCCGTTATCACTGTATAAATCACTGCAGTGACCACGACGAGACACGAATCTTTTAAATGCCGCTATAAAACCTTCACTGGTCATATCAGTAACTGCTTCCAGGTGTATAGCTCGTGTTGCCATACATATAAATAAGCATACGTATCCTTTATATGATTTGTTTCCTCGGCCTTTTGATACCCTGATGTTTAAAGGACCAGTGTAATCAACCCCAGTATTTTTAAAAGCTCTAGTCGGCGTTACTCTCGCTGCAGGTAACTGCCCCATCAGAAGATTGCTATTATTTGTTGTAGAGTATCTGATACAGGTGACACACTTTCTAACACATCGCTTGACTAGATTTTTATCACCCAATATCCAATATTTCTGGCGTAAGTAATTGCACATCAGTTGTGGACCACCATGTAAAGTGTTCTTGTGTGCCTCTGCTACTAAAAGTTGTGATAAAGGTGAATCATGCGGTAACAAAATAGGATGTTTTTGCATTTCGTGTAATAGAGCCCGTTGTATCCGGCCCCCAATTCGGAGAACTCCGAATTCATCCAAAAACGGGTTGTACGAGACAAGTTTGCTTTTCTTCTTAACTTCTTTCCCTTCATTGATATTTCTTATTTCCTCTTTAAATGCTTTGCTTTGACATCTCTTAATAATAATTTTCAATGCATCTTCCATTTCATCCTTCTCCAATATTTTGTGTTTAGGTTTACTCCGTTTTAAAATTCTTCTGCAATAGGCTATGACTCTTAACATCTTTGTTAAAGACGAAAATTTCCACCATACTGAATCCTCTTCATCTTCTATTTGAACTGCGTGAATGCAAGACTTCTTCTCTTCTAATTTGGTGTCGTATCCTGCTGTTGGGATAGAGTCATTTGTCTGTATCTCAGTGTGTTTCAGGCAAACCGGCCCATTAAGCCATAAGTTATTGTTAATTATATCCTGGGGTTTCAAACCCCGAGAAGCATGATCAGCAGGATTTTGCTCTGATTTAATATATGACCATTGATTTCGGTTGAGGTGTTGCAAAATTAGAGAAACTCTATTAGCTACGTATGTTTGCCACCTGCTTGGATGACTGCTCAACCAGGCCAAAACAATTTGAGAGTCTGTCCATGCATGCAAATTCTTTTTCTGAATGTTCAACACTTGTGATACTTCCATCAGTAATTTTGTGACTAACACTGCTCCACATAATTCTAATCTGGGTATAGTGACTATTGTTGTGTTAGAGGCTACTTTAGTTTTGGCGGTAACGAGATTAACATGAATGTCACCGTTTGCATCTATAATTCTAATGTATACTACGGCTCCATAAGCAGCCGTAGATGCGTCACAAAATCCATGCAATTGTACGAGTTTATCATTACTTTTCATATTCACCCATCGCGGCAAATGAAAACGTGTCAGATGCAACAGATCTTCACGATAAGTACTCCAGTCCTGTATAAGCTGTGGTGGTAATTCTTGATCCCAATCCACTCCAAACGACCATAATTTTTGAATTAATATCTTTGCACTAACAATAGTTGGTGCGATCCAGCCAAGAGGGTCGTATAGTCTGGCTATATCCGCGACAACTTTTCTTTTAGTTATTGGTGGTGATATAGGGGGAATCTGCACTTCGTATTCGATCTCGTCGGTTCGTCGGTTCCAAGTAAGTCCTAATATTTTATTCTTTGCTTCCAGTTTAACTTCCAATCTCTCATTAATTTTAATTTTGTTTTCTTTTATTTCTTCTAACACTTTCTCACTGTTGCTTGACCACTTTTGTAGCTCGAATCCTCCCTTTTTCATTAGTTCATTTAACTGTGTATAAATTTCAATAGCTTCTTCTTCATTTTGTGACCCAGACATTAAGTCGTCCATGTAGAAATCTTTCTTGATTATTTCAGCCGCTACTTGAAAATCAGCTCCTTCATCTAAAGACAATTGAATAAGACTTTTTACAGCAAGGTACGGTGCTGATGAGGTGCCAAATGTAAGCCTAAGCAATTCATATTCTTCAATTTCGGCGGATGGATCTTCACGCCACAGGATTCTTTGGAACTTTGTATCCTCTTTACCAACCTTTATTTGTCGATACATCTTTATAATATCTGCGGTTAGGCAGATTGGATGTGTACGCCATCTGATTACAATATGGCGTAAGTCTGATTGTAATTTTGGGCCTACCATCAAGTCATCATTCAACGATACCCCATTACTACCTTTACATGAAGCATCAAATACAACTCGAACCTTCGTCGTGTCGTGATTTTCGCGGACTACGGCATGATATGGTAAGTAAACTGCGGGTATGTTTTTCGTCTCTATGTTCACAAGTTCCATGTGTTTCAAAGTTAAATATTCTTTAAAGGTTTTTATGAATTCTGTTTTTAGGCTAGGATTTTTTAAAAGTTTCTTTTCTAGGGCATAAAAACGTCGTAAAGCTATTTGCTTCGATTGGCCTTGCAAGCAAGCTAGCTCTTCTTTGCGAAATGGCAACCTTACGACGTATCGACCTTCTTCGTCTCTTCTTGTAGTTGATTGATATAGTTCTTCGCATTTTCCCTCTTCCTCTGTTAACATTTTTGTTTCTTGTTTAGGTTCCACCTCAGCTTCCCAAAACTGTTTTATCAGTTCATCTAGTTGAAACCTTTCTTCTTTCACTTTCATGTGCATAGCGACGACGTTGCCCTTAAAAGGTTCGCTTTTAATATAACCACTTAAAATCCAACCCAGTTTCGTGTTTTGTGCCACTAATGATCCCTCTGGGTACTTTATCAATCCTTCCAAGATGATATCCCCATATACTTCTGCTCCTAATAAAAGGTCTATCTTGTTGGGGGTATGGTATTCCGGATCAGCTAATTCAATTGTATCCAAATTCGGCCATGAATCTGTTAAGTGTTTCCAACTCGTGGTTGGTAAGTATGATGTTAATTTTTTTAGAACGTAGGCTTTTACATTTATTGCGCAACCTGGATTATAGCGAGATTTGATGTTTACCTCTACAACGTACTTGCTGACCAAATTGCTCTCGCCGCCTAATCCTGATATTAAACTCCTGGCTGGCTTCTTTCTTAAACCCATTAATTGCACAGCAGCCTCAGTAATAAACGAGGCTTGTGAACCCTGGTCTATAAGCGCACGTAACAATTGAGATTCATTTCGTGACTCCACGTTCACCAAAGCCGTTGCTAATAAAACGTGTTGAATAGATCCTTGTACGAAATGACTCGTTATATCTACATTAACATTTTCGTCTTCTGATGATACCGATGACGGTGTTTCTAAAGTTTCAGCTGGCAGTGCAACATTGCACTGCATACCCGATTGGTTTCTATCCAGTTGGGTAAAGTTTTTAGGATGTAATAAAGAGTGATGCCTCCTTTTACACACTTGACACGAAGTGGAATTACGACAGAGTTTTACGGGATGACCTTCTGTTAGACAATTAAAACATATTCTGTTATCTTGGACAAAATTACGCCTTTCTATCCAATCTAAGCCAACAAATTTTTTGCAACTACTAATTTTGTGATCGCCTTTTTTACAAAATGTACATTGAGTTTCCGTTACATGATAGTTAACATATGCATTATTGCTATTTTTATTTTTTGAACAAGACTGTTTCGAATCCAGAAATTCTAAAGAATGGAATTTGTTTTCTAAAAATTCTTTGAATTGAACAAGGGTTGGTAAACTTTCTTGCTTTGCGTTTTCACTGACTTTCAATTCCCATTCCTTTCGAGTTTCCTGATCCAACTTGGAGCTGACAATGTATATAATAATGATATCCCACGTATCTACTTGAACACCGATATTTTCCAAACCATTTAAAGTATCAGTTGTATTATCCAATAATTCTTTAATTGTACTCGAAGATGCAACAGTCAGACTCTTCTGTCCGAAAAATCTTTTTAATATGCAATTTGCTAAATATTGCTTGTTGTCGTATCTTTTCTCTAGTAGTGCCCAACATCTTGTATAATTATCGTTGGTTATTGGAATATGACGCAATAGTTGTTCTGCTTCTCCGGAAAGATATCCTTTCAGGTAATGTAGTTTCTGCACATTATCAATAGCCTTGTTGTTATGGATAAGCGATACAAATAAATCCCTGAAACTTATCCATTCCGTATATTGCCCCGAGAACATAGGAATTGTAATCTTTGGTAGCTTCACGTTTGACGATGTATGGTCTGCAATATGCTCCTCACTGTTGCTGGCCATCGAAATATTGACTCTCTTGGCAATTGTGTCTATCATTTCTATTAACGTGGCTTTAAAATCCAAGTAGAACTCTTGAGTTTGGTCATACAAGTCGGTTTTAATATAGTCCGTATCCATCACTGAATCAACATCTTTTATTATTTCATAATGATTTGACGTATATAATTTCCATTTTGTTTCTAAAAGTTCTAATCTTCCTTCAACGTATCTTAGAGTCTTTTTTTCTTTTCCACATTTACCGTAGTTCCTTTTGAGATTTTGCATTTCACTTGCAAGACCGATTTGTACATTAATTACTTCTTCCATCATGTTAGATATCCTCTATTCTATTAGTTTTCTAAGACAACGCACGCTGATTTTTTCTAAGTGTTTAAAATATAAATGGACCTCATAAAAATCGGGCATAGGTTCCCCGTAGGTTAAGTTTTACTTAAATTATTCTAAGTCTCAGACAACACTTTGCACACTTTAGTCTTAAAACCACAATCACTTTTAACAATGTTCAATACTCACAGTTAAATCCTCAATATGTATGTACACAAAATTCACTTCACCACTAAATCCCGTTACTCTTCGCTCCGCGTAACTGGAGTGTCTGCCTGTTGTTGCCGTGTCCTTGTCTTTTTTTTTCGGCGTCCAAATTGCACTGCTCCCGTTGTCGTGGATATTCTGTGCTTCGGAAAGTACGGTCTTTCCCACCACGTTCGCTTCTCGGGAAGCAGGAACTCTCAGTAGCAATCCGCTACTGTGTCAGCCCCCAACACGGCACAAAAAACAGAAGTAGTCCACTTCGGTCCGATTTCCGAATAATCCGGCTCGAAGGACCATGTTCCTTTTACTAGGAAACCCCAAAATTCCCAAATGAAAGGCCAATTGGGTGTAATGGTATCATACTTTAGGGCTGGGGCTGGTTGCTTCTTCTCGTCGCGGGCGAAGCCCGCGACGGGGAGACGCCCTCGGGGCTATGCCCCCTTGGCGTGGTCGCACTCGCCGCCCGCGAAAGCGGGCGTGGCACGGGGGTGGGTCACGGCGGGCGAGATCGCCCCTCCGTGAGCCCGATGGTGTGTCAGTCCGTGGAGCCGCTAGCGAGGTCGAGCCCACCGGGTGATTCCCCGTTGGGGGAGGCCCAGTGAGCGCCCGTCAGCTAGCGGTGGTGTCAGGTCCGGTGAGCTGCTCCGTTGCCGGGGCAGCTGGTGTCGAGTCGGCTGGAGGGGGGGAGAGGACTGCGTCAACTCATCCCCCGGGGGGTGGCCACGATCCTAACTACTCGACGGGGAGTAGTGGATGTGGGCAGCCCCTGTCCAGTCCGGTAGTTGTGGTCAGTGCCCACCGGTGAGTTGACCCAGCAGTGAAGCCAGGCCTCCCACGATGATGGGCACTGGGTCAGTCCTAGAGCGGATGGCGGCTAGGATGTTGTGGAGCAGCTGTATGGTCTGCTCCAGCACTTCCAGCTTCTCGCTGGAGGGAGCTGGGGGTGCCTCCGCTCGGGGCCTCGCCTTCTTCCCCTTGGGAGGGGCGGCGGCTGCTGTTTCTGACGTAGAGGGCTGCGGCGGGACGGGTTCCACGGCGATGGGCTCGGCGGTGGTGGTGGCAGTGGGGGCAGGGGTGGCCCTTTTACGGGCGCGCCTCTGCCTTTGCGGTTTGGGCCCGTTTGGGCCGTTCGCCGCGGCCATGAGCGAGCTCCTCGCTGTCGGTTCGCTGCTCGGGTCCACAATGGAGGTCGCAGGTGCAGCTCTTCTTGCACTGGTCAAGGGCGCGGTGCCTGCCCTTGTGTTGCGCAACTCGCGCGACTTCACAGGGCAAGAAGGGCTGTTGGCAGGGTGTGCACCTCCGCAGTTGCAGCACGTGGCCGGTACCTCCCGGGGTCGCTGGCAGTCCTTCGCTGCGTGGCTTTCGCCACAGCGAACGCAGGCCGCCGGGCGGTGGCAGTTGTGGCTACTGTGCCGAAACTGCTGGCAGCGATGACATTGAGGAGCTCCTTTTCGTCCCCTCCAGGCTTCAATTTTGATACCGGGCATACAGAGTAGCTCGGTGGTGTTGTATATAGACTGGAAGCCCAGTGTCCGCCGGATCTCCACGAAGAAGATACCGCCCACCCTGCCCTGGATGGGACGGATGTACTGGGGGTCGAAACCGCGTCTGCGCAGCTCCTCCTCCAGTTCGGCGATATTGGTCTCCACGGGCAGGCCTTTGATGGCCAGCTTCAGGGCGCGTTCCGCCGGGGGGGCGTAGGCGAACCAGGAGAGTCCCGTCGCTTTTTCCAGGCCGGCAAGGTAGCGCTGGTAAAGCCGGAACTCTTCATTGGTCTTCGCCATAAAACGCACACCCTTCCCGTACGGGCGCGCGTTGGGGACGTGGCCGAGCACCTCCCGCAGCTTGCGGAAGTGGTGCGGCCAGTCGGGCAGCTGGTCCACCACGATGGGCGGTATCTTCCTGCTCGCTGGGGCGAGCGGCGGTTGCAGTTGGACAGGCTTCGGTGAAGGCGTGGGCATCGTCCGGGGGGACGGACGCGGGGGCGCGTGCGGTGGCGAGTCCGGATTTGTGTTTAGGACGGCCGCATATGAGCGCGGCGGCGTCTTCTCCGACTCGAACAGTGGCGAGAACGGGTTGTTGCTTGCGGGCGAGCGCGGCGGCGTTGTCTCCATGTCCAGTAAGGGCATGGAGAGTGCGACGGGCGGAGTGGTTCTCACGCCGGGTTTCGTTGGTGGCCGCTGTGGCGGCGTCACGGTCCTCTTCTCCGCGGGCCCTGCTCTCGGGAGTCGAGGCATGGGCAGCGGGAACGAGGCCAGTCGCACGCCTGCACTGTTGAGGCGCGGTGGAGGCGGTGGAGTGTCGGCGGCGATAGGTTGGGTGACGACGCGGGTGCGCACGAATGTGCGGGCCCTCCGCTTCGTCACGCCGGCGGTCGGGGGAGCCATCCTTGCTCTGCTCACCCCGTTACAGTGTGGGCGCGATGGGGCTGTCCACTTGTGCGAAACCTAGCGGTCCGCCAGGCAGCGCACACGTTATCACTCCCTCCCCGGTGAGACCCGCTGGTGGGAGGCCGGGGGTGGGTAGGAGTGATAACGGTGTTACCCTTTGGAGCCGCGGAATCTGGAGGGTATTTTTGAATAAAAATACCCCCCCTGCTTCTTCTTCTTCTCGTCAGGCAGCGGAGTGTGGGTGGACGGAGAAAACTTCGGCTTCCGTGCGCATCCGAGTGGACAGAGCGGTCCGGAATCAATCATCATACTTTATTAGGGTTATCACTTTGTCCATACAAACGATAAACAAACATTCATAGCGCGTTCTAATGTACTACTAGCGCCATCTATCGAAGTTTGCAAAAACCAAACACTATAAAATATAACTAATAATCTAAACAGGTTTCATCCGAGCGATGCCCAACTATCCCGGATGAACCTGTAAGTTATTTTCTTTGTTTTACACTCGTGAGTTGCCTTGCCACGCTGTCAGCTGAACCACATGCTAATCATTGCCATTCCTTGTTGCAGATGGGGTTTTTAAAGTTTTAAAGTTTTGAGTTTTTAATTGTTTTAACGTCTTTAAAGTTTTAACGTTTTAATTTTCTAACGTTTTGCAAGTTTTAATCTAAGAAGAAGTTTATGATTGGATCAGACTATTTCAACAAATTTTGTGAATGAAGATTGCTACTGTTTTCTTCTGCGTTTGCAAGTTATTTCAAGCTTCATTTCGGCGGAGCTTGCCTTGGTTGTTTGCACGTCGAAGCTTTCCTTTGTGCGGCGCGCATGTGGATGTGCCGCGCCTCTCCTTTTGTCAACACACCGGATAAGGCCCGGTGAAGGTCTGCGAGGTTGACCGGTGGACGTGCAGCCCGCCAGCTGCGTAACAGTTGGCCCGCTGCGCCGCCATCGTCCAGCACGCCCTGGCCTGAGCCGGCCTCAACTCATCACCTGTACGGTATTCCGGAACGCCTCAGGTAGGCCTGATAGTCGGAGGTCCTCGAGTAAGTGAGGTGCCTACAGGTGTACGGACAGTGTTCTTAAATATAGTGATATCCCATGGTTGTTACGGAGTGACAATTAACCTGACGGACCAAAGCGCGACCTGTCTCCCTCCATAGGGTTTTTACCTGCCCATGGTTGTACTTTAATAATTATAATTGTAAAATATACATTGTACAAATTCAAGGGAGTTTTCTTTGTCTCATGCTCACCGGTCTATAACTTCTAGCTGTGCCCTTCAGGTAAACACCACTTTATAAATTTCTGAAACATATCAGTATTTTAACACCATTTCCTATTTACCTACCGTTTCCTATAGGTAGCAAAAGATTTCCGTTTCAGTAAACACTTAAAAGAAGTCTTAAAAAGAACTGTTCACCTCTGTTCGGCGCGACCCAAAATAGACGCGCGACGAGCTCACCCCGCATTCTCCGCGTAAGAAATTTGCCATTTTGCATTTGCACCGCCTGAACTGTCTTTAAACATGGATCTTTCGCATGAATATTATAAGTTTCAAAAAAGTCTAAGTAGGATACCCGATCAAACTCCTCAGTTAAAGGCCTACTGAAATAGTCTAAAAGATCTGAACCTCCATTATTAACTGCCTCATTCGCGTGGCCAGGCTTAAAAAATACTGAATTTTGATCGGGCAAATGTACTGTTAACATTTTTACCGTAGGGTTCCTAGCTACAATATCAAATTCGAGAACACGCCACGCTGCTTCGCTAGAACTAATATACCGCTTAGTGACATATTGTTCGATTTCATCCTCACGATGTTCTTCATCAACAACGGCAATACGGGCTTCATCAGGTCCTTTTGTCATATATTTGAACAAATACTTAATTATAGCACGCTGTGTGGACACTTCTAAATTTATGTGAGCATCATATTTTAGGAGAAGAGCAGGATTATAAGGAACGACCCACAAATAATTAACTATTACGTCTCTGCCGCGATATTTAATAATCGCCTGATTTTTACTATTGCGACGTAAATGTATAAAACCTCTATCGTCACTGAAGGTGACTGGTGTTTCTTTTTTTGGAAAATATTTTAAACAGTTTTTTTTCTCACTATTCCAACACGACAAATTAGTTCGGTAAGGAGGGCCGCATGGACCGTGTATCATGTGATCCATGACAACTTTGTATAATAAAGTTTGTGCTGGATCGGGTATGGTAGCTCGAACAAACTTATCAATATCCAGACTTTCTACGGGTCCACCACCTTCCACTCTAAAAGCAATATGCGCATGTGGTAGTCCTCTTTTTTGGAACTCTATAACATGCATTATATAAACAATTTTTCCGAACCATTTACCCGATTTTAAATCTTTTAATAACTCTCCGAGTTTTAAGTTGAAAACTCGAGCACAAGTAAGGGGGTCTTTTGATCGACCTGATAATGTTGAATTTTTTATTTCAGGCCAGTTGGGGTTACATGTTAAAGTTAAAAAATATGATGGTGGACCTAACCTGTTTACCATTGCTATAGCATCCAGGTATTTCTTTTTCATGTACCGTGGACCCCCTGTGAATGAGCTAGGTAAATAAATTTTTCCAGGTTCTACTCCACCTTCTCCTAAAATAAACTCGTCATTAATTAATTCTTGGAGTGGAGCTACTCTTAGCCTGTTTTGTTGTTTTGTTTGGCTATTTTTCAAAAACCGCAAGCGTTCTTCTAAAACTCTACAAAACATATCGACTAACCACTCT
Organism: Pectinophora gossypiella; assembly: GCF_024362695.1. Taxonomy (NCBI): domain Eukaryota; kingdom Metazoa; phylum Arthropoda; class Insecta; order Lepidoptera; family Gelechiidae; genus Pectinophora; species Pectinophora gossypiella. The sequence goes on from NW_026063276.1 coordinate 94,739, forward strand.
TCAGATAAACGACCAAATATGCTAAATCGCGATTCTGATAAAAGTAAACAACGGACATATTTAACCTGATTAAGCTTATTGCCCTTATTATCTCTCATATCTGGATGCCAACCAGTATTTCCGTGAGGATATAAGAGAGGATACTGGAAAGTCTCGTATAAGGAATCCATTATATCTATTGTTCGAGGCCTACCGTCTGCTATCTTTTTGACTACAATACAGCGTGGAGAAAATTCTTCGCGGTCTGTACTAATAATTGCGGCAATTTCTTGACCAATAGGTTGATCTCCGAGGATGTTACCGTGAGTCGCACGCGTAGTTTTTTCGAACTTCAAGAAAGCTTCTGATGATACCTCTAAACTTAATCTTCTAAAACAATTTATGTATGGATTAACTGTGTGCATGAAACCTGTAATCATTCGAACTACCGATTTATCTAAACTTAATTCGCCAGCTAAACTTTCTCTTTCGTTACTGTCATTTATGTAAAAATTTATATTATTCGGACTTTCATTGTAAGATAAATCAAAGATACGGTGGTAAATACGTCCTTGAATTTTTAGAAAAGATATACCTTCTGGATGATGGTAACCGTGGGAAACACCTAATGCCGAAAATGCAAAAATATTATTGTAAGCGCGTGGTCTATTTAAAAAAGCTGGATTTGTATAAAATTCTTCGTTTAAGGGGAGAAAATTCTGAACGTTATAGTCACCTGAATGACAACACCATTGCCGACGAGATTTCTCTTCTTCGAACAATGGAGCATTGCATCTTGGACATCTATATGTTTGCTCAGACAGAAGCGACGTATTTTTTAAATTATATAAGCGAATAGTGCTGAGTTCATGTCCCTGTTTTTCACCTATTAAATTTTTTGAATATCTCAGCGGTGTTTCTATGTTACGACAATTTTCTGTATATCTTTGTGCTGCTTTTTTGTTAATTTCGGGGTGGAGCTCGTAATAACGTTGAACGGCCGCGCGATGAACATCTGGGTTGTTCTCGTTATAACGTTGAACGGCCGCGCGATGAACGTCTGGGTTGTTCTCGTTATAACGTTGAACGGCCGCGCGATGAACGTCTGGGTTGTTCTCGTTATACCGTTGAACGGCCTCGCGGTTAATGTCTGGATTGCGGTCGTTATACCGTTGAACTGCCTTGCGATTAACAGCGGGGTTTTTCGTTGTATATTTCCTTACAGCTTCGCGATGCGCATTCTCTTTATTCGGTTTTCGTCCGCGTTTCTGTTTTTTGGGTCGGCCGCCTTTATTTTTAACGTATTGGTTTTCGGCTTGATTATCAATTCTTTCTAATAGGACAACTGGTTTTAAAATTGACAATTTCAAATCATTTGTAGTGTCATAAACATCTACAGGATTTGTATCAACTTTCAATTTACTATCTAAATTTTGCACAGAGGTTTTAATCGGGGTCAGTGTTGACTGATAGTTTATCAAAATAGAATCTAAAGTTTGATTCACATGTAATGGTGATGATATTAAATCTATTAAAATGGACTGTGACGTTTCGGAACTAACCTGGGTTTCATTTTGCCACATAAGGTCGTCATTTAATACTCTTAATCGAGTTAATGAGTATTCGGATCCGTCGTAAATTTCATTCGCGAGTAAAAGTTTTGCTAGCGCTTCGGTTGAATTACATTTAAATAAACGTGCTACGTAAGGACCGTCCTCTGGTTTGCCCCTTCCTATGTTAATGTTTTTGCTGTTAACCGCATGGCTGTTAAAGAAATAATATTCACCATTAAAGCGCCAAAAACTAAAAGTATAACCCTGACCCGTAAACAATATGCTATCCGTACTGTCGTTGTGATTTGAATTGTTTACATTATAAGCAAATTCTGAATCAACAGTATAGTCATTAGTATTAAAAAATACTCTGTTGTCCAAAATATTCTTTAACGTTAATAAACCTACGTCTTTATTCGCGGGAGTTGTAGGATACGTATTAGAAATGATCCAGTTGTCCTCCATGCTAACTATATTTACGACGTTACTCCCGACGCGAAGCTCATTGGGTAATTCATCTGGCATAAAATAACTGACACCCCTCTGAAGTAAATATTTTAACTGCATGTAAAGTGTATCCCCCATTTTTAAAAATTCATCAACTTCGGCAGTAGTGAAACATGCGCGATTATGGAATACAGAATAAATTGAAGCGCATGCTGAGATAACCGTACATTGCGAATTATTACCTTCATACACATCGGAGCCTTGGTGTGTTAGACCTAAGGAATTAGTAAACGTTAGATATTAATTTATTTAATAGATAAGGCAATACACCCTATTTTTGACATCCCTACTGTCTTTTGTAGGAAAAAAATATGATAATTTTGATATATTCCATGCTATCTAAACAAAAATATGGTCCAATCTGGTTCTAGGTAATGGTCATTTTTTTTTAAAAACCATTTTAAACGCCTTAACCTCAGTGCGAACGTTAAAATTTGAGAAATGATTAGACTGTACCAATAATTTAAGGTGCTAATAATTAGGCAGTTTACCCTATATACTTAAATTAAAATATTATTTATCAATATTATCATTCTCCAATAATGTAATTTTTTAATAAAAAAAAAATTCACAGATATAATTACAGGCAATGCAGTAACTATTATATGACCATTAAATTACCTATTATTAAAAAAAGAAATAATAACCTACGCATATACAATTTCAGTCGGATCAATAAACCTAGGTAGTAATTTGTTTAAGCCTTACGTATAAAAATACACAATGCCGCCTTTACATTGTAAACGCAGGCTAAACCCTACAAGATTTATCAAAATAATGTACTAAGTATTGTACACATTAAAAAGGTCCACAGAAAACTCCGCGATGGTATATGTGTATCTCTTATGGATATCTTTAGTATTCATCTACGGATGAATACGAGTTTATACTTGGAAGAGTTACAATCAAAAATTCAACAACTGGAACAAAAACTGGAAATAGCAGAGAATGAAATTGAGAATTTGGTATCTGAAAACTATGCACTTATAAAAAAAAATTCTGACTATGAACTAAAAATTAAACAGCTAACGCAAATATGTAAAACTACACCAAGCCAAAGTGCGTCTAATAAAAAACTTCAGACCCTTAGTCTAAATTGAATTTCTCGAGTTTAGCTAACAACCAACCAATTGTTCCACCTATGATATGGAGTACCACGAAAGGGAAATTAGCGCCAACCACCACCGAGAGTGTAAGCAAAAATCAGTGCAACGTTAACATTCAGACAAATCGCACTTATAGTAATTATATTTAAGTACCTACATAAGGTTAGATAAAATTAGATTTAATAAAAATAAAATAAATAGGTAAAAAGTAAATAAGTAAAAATGTAGTGTATGAATTTAGATATTCCAAAGAGCAGTAAATCTCCATGGTAAGTGTAGGGAAAGGGGAATTGTTTTACTCCAAATTTAACGTGTGCATGTCAAGAGCAGTAAAGAATAAATCAAAACTACTGGATCCATTTTAATCATTTTTAAGTGAGTGACATAGGCTATATATTTTATACCCATGCAAAGCCGGAGCGGGCGGCTATGTTTTTATATACAACGTTCACAGCTTTTCTGTAGTGTATTTAGTATCAGCATTGCACCCGAGCGAAACCGGGGCGGGTCGCTAGTGGTATATAAAATAAAAAAACTTATGAAATACTGCCATAAGTCGTTAAGCCGTTGGTCCCGGCTATTAGCCGTAAAAACACCTTCACCAACCCGCAGTGGAGCAACGTGGTGGAGTATGCTCCATACCCTCTCCGGTTGATTGAGAGGAAGCCAGTGCCCAACAGTGGGACGTATATAGGCTATTTATTTATGTTTATGTTATGTTATGGAATACTGAAACTATGAGCTTATGATTATCAAATATCATTCTAAGCAACTTTCTCGAAAAAATACATACTTAAGAGTACGCCTATTTCCCATTGGGATAGGCAATTCCATTTACTACGATCCTGACACATCACTTTGCTTCGACCACTCTTATCAAAGTCTTAATGCACGTTCGCCGGTTCCCAGTACTCTTGACCGTGGCTTTTCTTTAAATATCCTGGAATTAATCGAGGTATGTACTACCTAGGCCTTCCTCTTCCGATTCTACTAATTATACTACTAAATAAATCTTGTCCATGTCCAAAATATCTAAGCATTCTTTTATCAATTCTCTTCACTATACATTTTCTTTCACAACAGTCCCTTATCACGCTATTTTATCATTCAAAGTCATTTCACTCATACTTGTCAATGTTGTTCTTAGTAACCTTTTGACAGTTTTAATAAAAGATTAAGCAAATAATTACATAATTGTAACATAAATATTTAATTGAGGTAATAAACTAACTTTAAGTCCAATTTCATTCATATTCTCTCTCGTAATCTGTTTTCTGCCTACCCCAATGGGAAATAGGCGAGATATTATGTAGGTATGCAATGCAGCACTCTATTTAGGAATATTTCGAAAATTTAATATAAAATAACAGTAAAACGTAATACCACAGTTTTTGTTCTTATTTTGATCTTGTTGCATCATAGTGTGAGATTATTTCAGACTAATATAAGTGAAGTATGTATATTTGTCAAAATATAAAAAAAAACCAGGCAAGTGCGATTTGGTGCTAAGGTTCCGTCCACAGATGTGATCAGTAAAAGAAAATTCTGATGGCGAAATCTAAGATATAATAAATAATACGATTGAGTTGAACATGGAACTGATTAAAGAAAAGGTTAACGTCGTGTCTTATAGGGAAGTCAAGGAATTGGCCTTTGATAGACTGGAATGGAAAATGCTACACCGACAAGAGCGTGGCTCTTAAATTGATGATGATGATGAGTTGAACATCTCTCATCATCATCATCACACATCAAAAATAAAGAATAATATAATACAGAATACAGAACTTTATTAATAACATGTCGTTACAAGTCAATTACAAAAAGATAAGATAGATAGATAGATAGATAGATAGATAGATAATACGTTTATTTGGGACAACAGTACAAGTAGGTTACAAACAATCAGTAAAACATACAGTTTGAAACATAACAATAACAAAACACTTAGAAGTCAGAAAGAGTAATCTAGTTAAGTACCGCCGTCCCAAAATAGGCCCTAGCTCAGCATTTGCTGCGGAAACGCAGGACGAGTCGCAGCGCTGTTATTCTGCTAGTACCTGTCGCGAGTAGTACGTGCGCGCAAACAAATCGAACTAAAAATGGATACATACTTAGGTACATAATATATGATCACGCCTGTTTCGCATTAGGGCATAGGTTAGAGACTACGAATATAAAAATAGATAAAAAATAAATACAAAGGTTTACACACATATTATTATTAAATAAAATTGAACATATATGTAACGAGGGGTAAGTGTCATCTACCTGCCTGCCTGACAGGGATGTTTCATGTAAAAAAAATAAATAAATAAAAAAAAAATATTTATATATATATATATATATATATAAAAAAGTGCGGGTGGAATCAAATATGAAATAGAGTAATACAGGGTGTTAGTGACATCGTAACGAATACTCAGGGGGATGATTCAGACCATGATTCTGAGTTAATATCAAGTGGAATTTTTCGTCGCAAAATTCATGATTTTTTTTAGTTTTTTTTTAATTATTTTTAATTCTATACTTTTGCGATGGAAAATTCCACTTGATATTAACTCAGAATAATCAGCTGAATCATCCCCCTCAGTATTCGTTACGATGTCACTTACACCCCACACAAGTACATACGGTAGCCATACAAGTAGGTATGGGTGTTAGTGACACCGTAACGAATACTGAGGGGGATGGTTCAGACCATGATTCTGAGTTGATATCAAGTGGAATTTTCAGTCTGAGTCATCCTGTAATTTTTTGTGTTTTTTTTAATTATTTTCAATTCCATACTTTTGCGACGGAAAATTCCACTTGATATCATCTCAGAATCATGGCCTCAATCACCCCTCAAAGTTTTCGTTACGATGTCACTAACACCCTGTATAGTCGTAATACCGAGTGTTCTTTTAAAATCCAAAACCCATTGTTTAACTATTGTGTCTGGAAATCTCGGTGTTAATAGAGATGACGACAGGGTCAAAGATAAGTTGTAAAGTGGTAATCTAGAAATCTAGAAATAGACGCCAGCTTAATAAATGATAATCTCACATTTATTTTTGATCCAATTACGAATTTAAAATCGCCCATTTTGTCACAATGAGTACGACTATTGGACCAAGTTTATTGATGATGGCACAACTAGGTTTTGCATACAAATTCCATATAAAATCTTCGCTTTGACCTTTGGTAAAGGGTATCTCTTTTGAATAGGTTTACGTCAAGCCGATTTGAAACTTTGTACTGTCATATTTTACGTCATGCAACACTGACAGCTAATGTCATTGTCAAATGTCATTCCTCTCTCTCTCTATTGTCAACTGCACTAGGCATGGCACATTAATTTTCTATTGTTTTTACAATCAAAATAAATCCGTGTAATCATGTGAAATTACGTTTCCATTATAACGCTCCCTCCCTGCGGCTTCACCGCCCTACACAACTACAACAATTGGCGACGAGGACACAAACCCACGCGTGAGAATGACGACGGGCACCAGCGGCGCCGGCGGCAGATTGGAGGCATCTCGTGCCATTCCGCCGAACTTCATAGAAGTTTACGAGACGAGCAGATGCAAGTTTCACCGCTGGGTATCGCGTTTCGAGGGAGCATTACAAATTTACAATGTCAACGACGAGACGAAGAAAAATAGGTATTTTCTTCATTACATCGGCTCTGAGCTGTACGACGTGCTATGCGACCTTGTTTCACCATCGGAACCTGAAACCAGAACGTATGCGGATAACTGCAAGACACTGGTAGCACACCTCGACCCACCACCTCTGGAGATATCAGAGTACTACAAGTTCCATCATAGAACCCAGGGTGAGGGGGAAATGGTAAAAGATTACTTAGCTGCTCTACGAAAGATGGCTGCTGGCTGTAATTTCGGAAGTTTTCTTAATACTGCGCTTAGAAACCAGTTTGTTTGTGGAGTGCGGGACAAAAGAATACAAGACAGACTGCTGGAGACCAGAAGTCTTACATTGGAAGATGCTTTTGACATTGCGGTCGGGTTAGAGAGCACAAGAGCAAACTGCATGGGGGAGAAGGTGCATGCTGTATCTACTACATACAAGAAAAAAATAAATAAAAATACTTCACCTGTGAATAAGCAAGCACCTCCTGCTGCTTCTACTCACAACGCTGCTTCTGCACCACCTGCGACTGGGAAAAAGAAAGCTTGCTGCTTCCGCTGTGGCGGTAACCACTACGCAGACAAATGCTCATTCAAGACTGCTACTTGTAACTTCTGCCATAAACAAGGACATTTGAAGAGAGTGTGCTTTAAATTAAAAAATGTTAATGCAGTTGAGTATATTAACAATGTTAACAATGACAGGGATAAACAGTTTTTCATTACAGTGCATATGAACAATAATCCCATACAAATGGAATTTGACAGCGGTTCTGCAGTTTCAATTGTTAATGAACAAACTTACAAAAAATATTTTAAAGCTTTGCCCTTATATACAAGTGATGTGAAATTGTGTACCTATTCTAATGATTTTCTAAATGTTTTAGGATTCTGCTACATAAAATCCATTACCATTGGAACTGAGGTCAAGAACAATTTGAAGCTTTACATAGTAACTGGGAACAAGACACCTCTCCTGGGCCGTGAGTGGATTAGAGTTTTCACATGGAGTAATTTATCTTCAGTCATACATAATGTCAATTATGTAACAGGTACCACCTCTAATATTTCTCACTCCTCCTTGAAATCTTTATTTACAAAGTATAGTTCATTGTTTGATGACAAAAATGTAGGAGAGATCAAGGGTGATCCCGTTGCACTTCATTTAAAACCAGGTTCTAAGCCAATATTTTTCCGGGCTAGGCCTGTGCCTTTCGCTATAAAGGACAGGGTAGAACAGGAGATAGATAACCTAGTTAAAGATGGGGTTTTAGTTAAAGTAGATTACAGTGAATATGCTACTCCAGTTGTACCTGTAGTTAAGGCCAATGGGAAAATTAGGTTATGTGGGGACTACAAAATAACTGTCAACCAACAGTTAATAGTTGATGAACATCCTTTACCTACTTCTGAAGAATTGTTCAATGGTTTAGCTGGAGGTAATACATTTACTAAGATTGACTTGCGCAATGCTTATTTAAATTGGAAAGTTAGAGAAGAGGATCAGCACCTCTTGACCTTGAATACTCATAAGGGACTTTATAAATGTACACGTCTTATGTTTGGATTAAATTGCGCTCCAGCTAAATGGCAAAGAAAGATCGAAAACATTTTAAAAGGAATACCTGGTGTTCATTGTTTTATTGACGACATTAGAGTGACTGCACCTACAGATGAGGAGCATTTGGAACGCCTAGATTTGGTTTTTGCTAGGTTGTCTGACTATGGCTTGAAAGTCAACTTAGAAAAAAGCGAATTTATGAAAAATGAGATTGAATACTGTGGGTATAAAATTAGTAAAAAAGGAATTCATAAAAGTGACTCTAAAATAAAGGCAGTTACAGACGCTCTTCAACCAACTAATGTCAGTGAGTTACAATCACTCTTAGGGATGGTTAACTATTACGGTAGGTTTTTCCCTAATCTAAGTGATACTCTAGAGCCATTACATGAGTTATTACGTACCGGTGCCAAATGGCAATGGTCTGCTAAATGTGAAAAAGCCTTACAAACAATTAAAAGGCAAATGGCTTCAGATACAATACTTACTCACTACTCACCTGACTTACCATTAGTTCTAGCAACCGATGCATCGCCGACTGGGGTTGGAGCAATCCTATCTCATGTCATGCCGGATGGTACTGAGAGACCCATACATTATGCATCTCAGACGTTGAATCTTACTCAACGTAAGTGGGCTCAAATTGACAAGGAGGCTTATGCTATAGTTTTCGGGGTCAAACGTTTTTTCCAGTATTTATATGGAAGGAAGTTTTTGCTTTTTACAGACCACAAGCCTCTTGTTCAGATTTTCTCTCCATCCAAGGCATTGCCTCAACTGTCAGCTGCACGTATGCAACATTACGCCATATTTTTACAAGGATTTAATTATAATATTAAATATAAGGATTCAAAGTCTAACGCGAATGCTGATGCACTGTCACGTTTACCTCTTCAAGAAGAAGAACCTTGCCAACTGGAGGAAGCAGATGTTTTCCAGATCCAGCAGATGAGTACTTTGCCTGTGGGAGCTGAGCAGATAGCAGTGGCTACACAGCAAGACGAGACTTTGAAACCCTTATTGCTTGGTTTACGTGAAGGTAAATATTTATCGCATGCTGACAGATTTGGCATTGACCAGTCAGAATTCTCTCTGCAAGATAATTGTATTATGAGGGGTTCTAGGGTGCTAATACCTACTAAATACAGAGAACAAATCTTAAATGATTTACATGATGCACATTTTGGTATTACTAGAATGCTATCTTTAGCTAGAAGCTATTGTTGGTGGCCAGGGATTGACAAACAAATTAAGAATTTAGTTTCTAATTGTGTGCAATGTAGTGTCAATCAGAGAAATCCTACTAGAGTTGCTCCACAGCACAGCTGGGAATATCCTTCAAAACCTTTTGAGCGGGTTCACATAGATTTTGCTGGTAAATTTATGGGGGTTTATTTTCTAATATTAGTTGATGCATTTTCAAAATGGCCAGAAATTCATATTCTTAACAGAATTGATACTGTTCAAGTATCAGACATTCCCGCTTCCTACCCTTTCCTATCACCCGGCGGCGCTCATTCATTCATCGAACACGCTCACTCAAATTTCCGAATCATTCATTCTCTTCTTGCTTCAACAACCGTGCGTGAGAGTGTCGGCCGACCAAACAAAATACAATTATCATCATAAAAGCGCACGCAGCCATCTGAATCATCATCTCCGAGGGCCCTCGTCGAGCAACGGTGTCCCCGGGGATATAAATCTCCGTTTTGCAGCGCATCTGTAAGTTTTTCCCACCTTCCCTCTGTTACTTGTCTGTAGGATATTTTTGTATAACCGCCCTTTTCGCTCAAACAACCAACGCGACCTATGTTTACGTACACCACTGGAGCTATCGAAGCTATCTTTACCACAACACAAACATTTTTGGGCCTTACGAGCCGAATTTTCATATTTGCACCGCAAATTGGTTGTTTGAGAAAAAGTTTTGGCGTCCATATTTGTTCGCAAAAGCCATCAACTTTCTAATAAAAAACAAGTGATATTTCACGTAGGGAACATAAATATTATCATATCACAACATATTTTACACTTTTCAACATATTTAATTAATCAGTTTCATCCATTTGGGGTAGTAAGAGAAAGATTCATTCATATTTTTTCTTCTTCTACCGGTTGAAACTTGTCGGTTCGGCGCGAGCGCGGTCGTTGGGAGCCGATTCTCATAACGTTTTTGTACAATCGTATAATACGGTTTTCTAACCTACGTTTTGTACCATATCAAGCGTTGTTTTATGTGTAACATGCGACACTAAAACATTTCATCAAATTCATTTTTTTTTTGGGCGTACCATACGGCGCTTAAAATTACATCATTTTGTTTTGTTGTGAGAATCACTTGGTGCAACATCAGCACATTAACGTATTTTTGTTTGAGTGTAGCATATCGCACTCAATGAATATCGTTATTTTTGTATCACATTCACATCAGTTAATTTTCAGTGTAGCATATCGCACTTGAAAAATATCATTTCATAATTGGCGTATAATTTCAGTGTAGCATATCGCACAATAAGTTAATTTGCATCACATCTATAATTTTATTTCATTTTAGTGTTCGTACCATATGACGACACTTTTGTCATAAAAAATTAACGGTCCTTCGAATTTAATATTAAACAAAAAAAATTGTATCGTACGTAAACAGTTATCAGAATAGCACTCATCATAACATTCAATCATTCGGATAATATTCGTTCTATGGTAGAAAAATATTACCATTCAATGAGTGAATAATTAATGTCATTCATACGAATTCTTCATAACATTCATTCCATTAGCTGTCAATTTGCATTTTCGTATCGTATTGCATTTTGTAGAAAATTATCGTTTATTTTACAATTTTCTATTGTTTTCGGGATAATAACATTATCAATCGATAGATCATCATATGTTTTATGTTTTTTAGCCTTCTTTACAGCGTGAATTAAGCACAAAGTTAACATTATCTCGGAAGTGTTGGTTATAACGTCAAATCAGTTTCTTGTTGTTTTTTCTCAACTTTACTGATTAATTTCGTTCAAAATGAGTGAATCGTTGCTGTCCCACTATAGATCAAAGCGAAATATAGCTTTCAAACGCCTAGAAGATGGTGTCAAGTGCGCAAGAAGTTGTGAGAAGGATGTCGCGATTTTGCCTCGTTTTGTAACATGGTGTTCACGCTTAGAGTCTATCATGGACTCCTTTAATGATGCGCATGTCAGTCTCATGAGTGAATTAGACAAGTCTCAAGCTACAAGTGATATGATAAGTGAAGAAGCGATATACCAAGAGAAAGCTGATGACATGTTCTTCGAAATTCTTGAGATTAAGCGTAATTTATTGCCTGCGGAAAAACCAAAGCCACAACAAGATGCACCTCCACCTAGCAAATCACATAGCAAATTGCCCACTATTAAGTTGCCAACATTTTCAGGTCAATTTAAAGACTTTCCGGGTTACATTGACTTATTCAATACCCTTGTTCACCGCCGTACAGATTTGTCTAATGTGGAAAAATTCCAGTATTTACAAACATCACTGTCGGGTGAACCAATCAACATCATCAGGCCATATCCTATTTCGGAAGCCAATTATCTAAGTGCTTATGAGGCTTTAAAAAACAGATACAATAACAAACGATACCTTGCTTTTGTGTGTTGGGAACAGATCACCAATTCAAAGCCGGTTCCTTCAGGCTCGGCTCATCTTCTGAGGAATTTGTTGGATACATTCAACGAGAATCTTTCAATGCTTAAAAGCTTAGGGCTCCCTACAACCGATTGGGACTTTGTTCTGTTTCATTCTTTGTTGACAAGATTAGATCCGAAGTCACGTGAGGCATTCGAATTGTCTACGAAGGGTAGTGATTTTCCTTCCTACTCTGAATTACAAAAATTCTTAGAAGATAGGTGCTCCGCTCTGGAACGCTCTACCTTGTCAACGGGTAATGTCACATCCAATAAAAATCAAGCACAGCCCAAGCAGAACCAGTCAAGAACGGCACCAACCATGTTACTAGCACAAGCATCTGGCACAGGTTGTATTTTGTGCTCTAAATATCATCCTCTTTTCATGTGTTCAAGCTTTTTATCAAAGTCTCCTCAGGAACGTTCCAAACTTGTCAGACAAAATAAACTTTGTTTAAATTGTCTCCGTTCAAATCACTCTGCTGATCAATGTTTCTCATCACATACTTGCAAATATTGTAATAACAAACATAACAGTTTATTGCATTTTCCATCCAACAAAAATCAACAATCTAATTCATTAAACAAAAGTCAACAATCTAAGTCATCAGTTAATAATAATCAAACTTCATCATCATCAAACAATCAGACCGCTTCAGTGTCTGATGAGAGTGCGATCACACCTGTTACCTCTCTCTCCAATGTTTCTGGCGGTATGTCCGGGTCTTCATTTGTGATGCTGGCTACGGCAGAGGTGGAAGTTAGGGATGGTAGGGGTTGTTATCAGAAGGTCCGCGCATTGTTGGACCCAGGTAGTCAGAGCCACATCATAACAAACGCTTGTGTCAACCGTTTAGGCCTGACTCGTTATAAATCAAACACACCCATGTCGGGTATAGGTGGAATACCTACAAAATCATTTAACAAAGTTTTCATGGAGATCCGTCCAGTAGGTAAAACGGAGCCGTTGTTTTCCACTGAGGCTGTGACTCTTAACAAGATTTGTGGCGACATGCCTACTCATCCTATTATCAAGGATCGTTTCAAACATATATCAAACATAAAGCTCGCAGATGAGCATTTTCACACTTCGCGTCCCGTTGATATTCTCATCGGTGGCGAGATCTTTCCGCACATCTTATTGCCGGGCAAGATAGACGGCGGAGATCAGGCAGCATCAGCCATCAATACCGTGTTTGGATACGTCCTCATGGGTAAAACATTATCATCAACATCATCTCCCGTACCATTATCAATCAATCATTTATCAATGGATGCAAAGTTAGACGATGCAGTCCAAAAGTTTTGGGAGATTGACACCATACCATCATCATCAGAAAAATCAAGTCTTTCTCCAGACGACGTGCGCTGTGAGGAGATTTATCAATCAACACATGAGCGTGACGCACACGGGCGATACATCGTTCGGCTTCCATTTCGTGACCAAGAGCCAACTTTTGAGGGTTCATATGATATAGCCCTTCGTCAATTCAAGCAGCTTGAAAAGCGTTTGCTTCGTAATCCATCATTTCATCAAGATTATCAGGAGCATGTCATGGAGTATCTATCATCAGGGCAGATGGAGATTGTTCCACCAGAGCAGTGTCAATCCCCTACTGCTTACTATATACCACATCACGCAGTTATTAAGCCTGGAAGGCTTCGGGTCGTCTACAACGCCTCCAATAAAGACAAGAACGGCGTCTCTTTGAATGACACTCTGCTGACCGGTGCCAAGCTTCAAGCTGATATCAGTAACATCATTTTGCGCTTTCGACTCCATGCCATTGTCTTCACTGCTGACGTACGACAAATGTACCGGCAGATTATAGTCGCGAAAGAACATCGTGATTATCAACGTATCCTGTTCAGAAGTTCACCTGATCAATCAATCCAGGAGTACCGTCTCAATCGAGTTACGTTCGGCGTATCATCAGCGCCGTACTTGGCTATACGTAGCATGCACCAACTGGCCGAAGACGAGCAGACAGCTTTCCCTGCTGCTGCAGAAGTTCTGCTTAACGATCTGTACGTCGATGACGTCGTCACTGGCGCTCAAGATACTCACCAGGCTTTGGAGATCAAGCACCAGCTCGTTAACATTATGGGTTCTGCAGGCTTCGAGCTCAGGAAGTGGTCCAGCAACCACTCAGCTGTGCTACAAGACGTACCAGAAGATCACAAGGCGGTTCCAGACGTGACTTTTGACAGTGATACCCAATTCGTGAAAGTTCTCGGGTTAGCCTGGAATTCATCTCAAGACATTTTCAATTATCAAGTCAATCAGATATCACGTGATTGTACCAAGCGTACAATGCTTTCGGAGCTTGCACGCATATATGATCCGATTGGTCTTTTAACACCATTAACATTTTTAGCAAAGCATCTTATTCAACGTTTGTGGCTCTTGGGTTCTTCGTGGGACGATCCAGTACCCGACGAAATCAATCAACTTTGGACGAAGTATATTTCACAGCTCCCCAATCTTTTGCAACTTCACATCCCGAGACGCATCACGCGGGACGACGCAGTCACTTATCAACTTCACGGTTTCTGCGACGCGAGTGAGGCTGGATATGCGGGTGTTGTATATCTCCGTTCCACTAATGCTCAAAATCATTATCATATCGCTTTGGTAAGCGCAAAATCACGCGTTTCACCTACCAAACGCAGGACTCTTCCAAGGCTCGAATTATGCGGTGCCTCATTGCTCGCAGATCTCATGCATTATGTCTTGAACATCTTTTCTAACATCATCAACATAGACGGCGTTTACGCCTGGTCTGATTCTATGATAGTCCTGGCTTGGATCAAGTCCAAATCATCAAACTTTAAAGTGTTCGTCGGCAACCGCATATCTAACATCCAACGCAAAGTGCCTAATGCCAAGTGGGGTCATGTTCCTGGGAAACAAAATCCAGCGGACTGTGCCAGCCGTGGCTTAATACCAGATGATCTCATCAGTCACGACCTGTGGTGGACAGGCCCGGAATGGTTAACTGAAGACGAAGACCACTGGCCCAGCGAACCTGTAACTGAAAAATCATCATTAGAATCAAATCAGGATGTGGTGTGTGAGAAACGTACCTTGACAACTCTGATAACAACCTCTATCATCGAAGATCCTGCCGTAATCGATCAGTTGATCAACAAACATTCATCCCTGCGCAAGATACAGCGCATTTTTGCCTATTGCAGGCGTTTTATTGAGGCTCTGCGTAAAAATCAGCGCTCTGAGTCTGCCCACTTAACAGAGACTGAGTTGCATAATGCTCTCATGGTTCTCGTGATACATGTCCAGGGCTCTGAGTTTAGCGAGGTAATCCACAACCTCCGTTCAGGTCGTCCTTTATCAAAGCAATTTAGGAAGCTTAATCCATTTTTAGATCAAACAGGCGTTTTGCGCGTGGGGGGAAGGCTTGCTCGTTCTGAGCTTGAATATAACTCAAAGCATCCTGCTTTACTTCCGCGTAAACACCGCTTAACACAACTTATCATTCAATGCGTTCACAATGAAAACTTTCATCCTGGTCTACAGACCTTGCAGTATTTATTGCTCCAAAATTTTTGGATTTTATCACCAAGACGAGCTATTAATCATGTTATATCAAAATGTTATCGTTGCTTCCGTGTGAAGCCGATTGCTTTTCAGCCTGAAATGGCAGACTTACCAAAGGCTCGCATTACTCAAATCAAAGCATTCCAGTCAGTGGGCTGTGATTATGCAGGTCCTTTTAATATCACATTTCAAAGATATCGCGGTGCTCGCACCACGAAAGCATATTTGTGTCTTTTCGTATGCTTCGCTACGAAGGCACTCCATTTGGAATTAGCATCCGATTTATCAACGGAATCATTTTTGGCAGCCCTCCGTAGGTTCATTGCCCGACGCGGTAGGTGCAATACAATTCATAGTGACTGTGGCACCAATTTTAAAGGAGCTCAGTCTCAATTATCAGATCTCATGCGTACAGCTTGTGAAACAGAGCGCATTGAATTCAAATTCAATCCTGCAGGAGCACCACACTTCGGGGGCCTGTGGGAAGCAGGCGTCAAGTCTGTTAAAACTCACCTTTATCGTGTTATCGGTATACAAACGTTAACATACGAAGAATTAAATACACTTCTGACTCAGGTGGAGTCCGTACTAAATTCGAGGCCCTTATGCCCACTTAGTACGGACCCCAATGATTTGACAGTACTTACTCCAGGTCACTTTTTGACTCTGGCTCCTCTCACTACATTGCCAACACCAGATTACACTAACATACAAGTGAATCGACTCACGCGTTGGCAGCTTATTCAACGCATGCATCAAGACTTCTGGTCAAGATGGCACGCTGAATATCTTACCACACTATCACAACGCTTGAAATGGACAAAACCCATTGGTACTGTTAAACCTGACCAGCTCGTTATTATCAAAGACGAATTGACGCATCCTTTGCGATGGCGCTTCGGTCGCATCATTGCTCTGTACACTGGTCGTGATGGTATAGCCCGCTCCGCCAGTGTCAGGACTACACAGGGTGTCATTACACGGCCTCTTGTGAAGCTTTGTCCTATCCCAGATGGATATGACTAAACATTCTCTGTTAACTTGGCAATATTTTGACATTCTATTATTTTATCATATGTATATTTTCAATGTTAACATTTCAAAAAATCACACTTATCATAATGTATCATAATTGCATATTTATCATTTCTATCACACATCATATCAGTTTACATTCAGTCACACAGAACTCATCATATCATAGTCTATCAAATTTACTCTGTTGGTGGCTGGAGTGAACAAATGTGAAGATTTTGATTGCCTTTCTGGCTCAAAATTTCGCCAGCGGGGGGGGAAAATGTTCAAGTATCAGACATTCCCGCTTCCTACCCTTTCCTATCACCCGGCGGCGCTCATTCATTCATCGAACACGCTCACTCAAATTTCCGAATCATTCATTCTCTTCTTGCTTCAACAACCGTGCGTGAGAGTGTCGGCCGACCAAACAAAATACAATTATCATCATAAAAGCGCACGCAGCCATCTGAATCATCATCTCCGAGGGCCCTCGTCGAGCAACGGTGTCCCCGGGGATATAAATCTCCGTTTTGCAGCGCATCTGTAAGTTTTTCCCACCTTCCCTCTGTTACTTGTCTGTAGGATATTTTTGTATAACCGCCCTTTTCGCTCAAACAACCAACGCGACCTATGTTTACGTACACCACTGGAGCTATCGAAGCTATCTTTACCACAACACAAACAGATACAGATAACACTATTGACTTACTAGAGAAAATATTTACTACATTTGGCTATCCACATGTGCTGGTTAGTGACAATGGTCCTCAATTTGTGAATCCTAAATTTCAAAATTATTTACAACTACATAATATCAAACATAAACGTTCTGCGCCCTACAATCCTGCGACTAATGGTCAGGCAGAGAGGTATGTTCAAACTTTAAAAACTAAATTAAAGTGTTTACAGGGAAATAAGAAATCTCTACAAGAAAATCTTAATAAGATTCTATTCCAATTTAGAATTACACCTCATTCAGTCACTGGGAAGGCTCCTACAGACTTAGTTTTCAATTATAAAGCTACATCTAAGTTTTCAAATTTATCTCCCAATACAAATGTTTCAAGGGACGGAGTGAGAGTGTTACAGGTGGGGGATAGAGTCATTGCTAGAAACTACATGGGCCAGGAGAAGTGGAAGTTTGGTACTGTTTCAAAGGTTTTGGGTTTATTACATTACGAGTTACAAATGGATAATGGTCTAGTTTGGCGTAGACATATTGATCAAATTAAACATGTAGGTGATAATATTGATGTTCAAATTGATGTTGATACTTTTGTTCACAGTGATATTCCTAAAGTTACTGGCGGTTCACAGGAGACTTCAGATTTAGTTCCTAACTTAGATAATTCCATTAATGTTGCTGCATCTCCTGAGAACCAAAGGCAAAGTATTTTAGTTAGTGATACTAATGTTAAGGATACAGGTTGTGATTATAACTCTAATACTGTTACTGTGCCTGATTCTAATGTAAGTTTAGATACTAGTGTTAATGTTCCTCTACGAAGAAGTGTTAGAGTAAGAAAACCTGTTGTTAAGTTAGATTTATAAGACTTATTGTTTTTGTTTATAGTTCCTCACTTTGCCTGTTTTGCTATATTACTGTATACTTACTTGTATTTCTTTAAAAGGGGGAGGAACTGTCATATTTTACGTCATGCAACACTGACAGCTAATGTCATTGTCAAATGTCATTCCTCTCTCTCTCTATTGTCAACTGCACTAGGCATGGCACATTAATTTCCTATTGTTTTTACAATCAAAATAAATCCGTGTAATCATGTGAAATTACGTTTCCATTGTTTTATTGACGACATTAGAGTGACTGCACCTACAGATGAGGAGCATTTGGAACGCCTAGATTTGGTTTTTGCTAGGTTGTCTGACTATGGCTTGAAAGTCAACTTAGAAAAAAGCGAATTTATGAAAAATGAGATTGAATACTGTGGGTATAAAATTAGTAAAAAAGGAATTCATAAAAGTGACTCTAAAATAAAGGCAGTTACAGACGCTCTTCATGTACCATTATTGTTCAGCCCTCTGCAGAGATAGAAAGTGCCAAAGCAATTCATCTTTGAACCGCCGTTTTCGATTTATACTTCTTAGCGGTGGTGGAAGGTCGTTCCAAATCTTGGCCGCCTGATACTTGAAAGTCCCGCGGAAGGCTGCTGTACGGTGACGAGGAGTGTATAGCACAGGTGCCGCATTTCGAGGCCTGTGTCTAGGCAGTGAACTCCTCCAAGGGATTTTAGCCAGTAAGTATTCAGGGTTTTTTGTGTTAATGACGTCGAAAAGTAGGTTAGCAAAATGTAATTTGATGCGCCCCCCCAGTTTTAATAAATTTGATGCATTTAGAAAAGGAGTTACATGTGATCGTGGTGGAATTGAGAAACAAAAACGGGCACATGCATTTTGAACACGTTGTAGAAGAGACAAGGTTTTACCATAAATGCAGTTTCCATAAACGGAGATACAGTGGTTAAATTTCGATAATATAAGTGATTCACACAATCTAATCCGAAGTTCAGTGTCTATAAATGGTCCTACATTGTACAGTACCTTGAGACGGTAAAAACAGTTACGCACTAGATTTAGACAGTGCTCCTCGAATTTCAGATTGCCGTCGATCACCAACCCCAAGCTACGAGCCGACCGGACACGTTCGACGGCTTCGCCCCGAATCTCAATGCTAAGGCCAGTGGCCTCGAGATTGCGCACTTGTGCCTTTGACCCCGTTATAAGAAATTTAGACTTAGCAGGATTAAGCAATAGGGAATTTCTAGCAGACCAAGCAGCAATTCGGCCCAAGTCGGAGTTCACTTTATTAACTGCGGATCGATGATCACTCGGGTTCGAAGATAGATATAATTGTACGTCATCTGCATACATATGATACTTGCATTCTCGTATTTGATGAGCTAGATCGGCCGTATATATAATAAATAGTACTGGGCCTAAAATGGATCCTTGAGGCACACCCCGGGAAATCATCTCAGGGCAGGAAAAATTGCTAGTACCATCAGTGTTAGAGGTTACAACCTGCTGCGAACGACCGCACAAGTAAGTATTAAACCATCTCAAGGACGAGTGGTCGAATCCATAATAAGATAATTTAGACAGTAGAAGAGATATGTCAATGGAATCGAACGCACGTGAGTAGTCGAGTAGTACCATTAGCGAACCACTGCCACCATCCTGAGCTGTTAACAAATTGTCCACCACATCCATCATTGCTGTATTACACGATCGTCCATTGCGAAAACCAGACTGAAGGTCAGGAAAGATCTTATTTGCTTCACAGTATGAAGTGACCTGATCACAAACAACCCTTTCTAAAATTTTAGACAAAAATGGAAGGATGCTGATGGGCCTTAGATCCTTTACAGTGGAAGCCTGAGTAGTTTTAGGCAGAGGTCGAACCAATGCATTTTTCCAGCTAGATGGGAAAGTGTTCTCAGAGATGGACCTATTTATAATAGCCGTAATCACCCTAAGTGTGCTAGGCAAGGTTAGCATAATCATGTCACGAGTAAGTTTATCCGAACCACACGCGTTTGATTTTAAGGATAGAATTATTTTTGCTATCATACCCTCATCAACTGACCTTAATTTAAACTCAGAGGAGCAAAACCTATTAAACTCAAAAAAAGTCAATTCAGATAGAGGCACTGTATCTACGCTAGGTAAGTCTAAAAAAGCTTTATTTATTTGGTTGGGGTCATTAAAATTAGATGGAATTTCGTATTTATTTTTTAGATTAGATATCAAAGTTTTTTTTAAATTAGACCATAGGTATTTAGGATTATTTATATGTTTGTTTATATGCTGGTTGAAAAAACCCTTCTTTTCATAGTGGATGCTGACATTAACTAAGTGCTTTAAATCTTTATATTTTGTTTTTGCCGCGCTATTGTCAACGTCACAAGAGTGTACACCTGTGCGATTAAGCGATCGTAAATTCTCATGAGCGGCGTCGCGTAGACGCATCATGTATCGTACATTGCTGGTTAACCAAGGCGGTAGAGGTTCCTTAATAACGATGTTCTTCTCAGGGGCATATTTATCGAAAATATTTATTAAGAGGCTGCTAAATGTCGACACCATATCGTTTACTGTTTTCAACCCTAAGATGTTTTCCCAGTTTATCGAGTCTAGTTCAAGAGTAAAGTCAGTCAAGTGTATGTCTTTAATAGGTCTGTAAGTGATGCACTGCCGGGGAGGTTTAGGTTTAGTACATTTAAGTTCGATATAAACAATCGCGTGCTTGCCAAGACAAGGATAGTGCACTACTTTTTTATTGCGTACAATAAGTTTTTCGTCAGTACATATCAAGTCAATTAAAGTCGCAGTATCTTCTGTTCTAAAGTGAGTAGGTTCGTCAATATGGTTTTTAAGGTTAAAATAATGTAAAAACATATTTAAATGAGGAATCTTATAGTTCGAGCTGTTAAGTAAATCAACATTAAAATCCCCCAAAAGAATAAGATGATCATAGTTTGTAAACGATGCAATAGTTTCAGTTATCGCGTCGAGAAAAGTGTTAATATTTTGCCATGGAGGACGATAGGCAGTACCTATGATATAATGAGTACCATTCACTTTATGGCTTAACCACATTTGATCGACCTCCAGATGAGGTGAAGGGTGGGCTAAGGTGCGAGCGGATATACCGCGCTTAATATAAAACCCCACTCCCCCACCCCGCCGACGCCTACCGAATCTGGTGCGAGGGACGTGGCGAAGCCGGTAGCCAGGGACTCGCGGGGCAATGGCATCCTGATCTTCACGTAGCCATGTCTCATTTATCGCCAGAATATCAAATGACTCCCGTATGAGTATATCCTGAAAGTCGTCATGCTTTGTTCCAAGGGAACCCGCATTTAAGAGTGCGATAGAAAATTGTTTAGGCCTAATCATTGCTGTCAAAAAGACAATTGAGGCAGGTAGATGAACTATCTAGGTGTGTGTTTATTCGTGTTGTAAATATATAGGTTATCAATAAAACATAATAAGATAGTTTTAGGTATGGAAAATTATAATATATAATTAAACGGAGATGTGTATATATATGTGTCGAAGTACTTGTAAACTGCGTAAGTAAATAAGTTATCAAAAAAACATAATAAGATAATTTTAGGTACGAGACATTATAATAGATAATTATATGGAAATATGTACGTATATGAGTCAATGCACCAATAAAATGCGCAAATGAAGCTATAGGAAGGCAAAAGGAACCGGTTTTCGTATTTGAATCAACATTATGATGTGCAAAATACGTAATAAAGACGGCGATACATATCTGATTACTCTGTATAAGGAACAACAAGAAAATAGCACAAAATAAAGCAAGGTAGAATATCAGTAGTAATAGCGTAGGTAGTAGTTCGTATAGCCTGAGAATAAATTGTAAACATAAAGCAATAACACATAGATCTATTTTTTTCGATCCAGTATGAATACGCCGAAAACACGAAAAATGTCATCATCAGCTCGAATTGTCTCGACTCGATCAGTAGGTAGATCAGACTTGCGAGCATAGATACGTCCGCCAGATGTCCAAATAAACTTCCATCCCGCCTGCCGCTTAGCTTCACGTGCCTTTGCCAGTAGTGCACGATTTTTTACTGTTAACCGTTCGTTGAAGTATATGCCGGTTTCAGTGTGGGGGGGCAGTCCTAGCCCACTGGATGTCAAAGATTTACGGACCCGTGCCTGACGGTGAAGGTTATCGCGAACTGATCGATGGGTGAAACGCACTGCTATTATCCGTGGTGATTTCGGTTCCCGCTCTGCGTCCGCGTCGGCACTGCCATTAGGGGATCGCCCAACGCGATAGGCGTGTTCGATATCCCGCTCCTCCAACGCGACACCCAGCTTCTGAGCCAAAGACATAACGAGGTGGGTAGTCGACTCTCCAGGGTACTCCGGGACGCCCTTGATATCGAGGTCATTGCGTAGGTCTAGTTGATCTCTCTCATTCAAGGCAGTAGAAAGACTAGAGATGTTTGATTTTAGCATATCGATGTCAGTGGCTGTGCTCTCTGAGCAGCCAGGTGCAAGGGAGTCCAATCTGGAGCGTAGTTCAGTGTTTTCTGACTCAAGGGCACGGACGCGAGACTCTAAATTAATGACGTCACTCTGGAGGGTATTCACCAGTCCAGTAATATTTCCAAGCGTCAGGTTAACCTCCTCCTTAAGCAATTTAGTAGACGAGTCAATGTAGCTTTTCATGGTGGAGTTTGAGTTTTCAAAGCATGATAATATAAAACTTCGAAGCTCGGCAGGTACTGATGGTTCCTCGGCGCGTGAATTTTGAGGTTGTATTACAGTAGGATCCTTTTTTTTATTTACTGTAGCTGGCAGATCGTCGCAAGACATGTCCATCTCACTAGGAGACACCGATTGTGCAGAGTAAAAATTTTTATTGCTTATGGGTGTCTCATCATTTTTTGGATGGCGCTTAGTGACTCTTTTACACTCAGGACATATCCAGTCACATTCGAGATCCGTTCTTGTTGAATTAAACAAGACGTTATCTATACCCACGCATAAATTATGAAATTGCGCTTTACATTTATTACATACCAGTAGGTTAATAACACTAATATGTTCGTTACAAGCGCAGCAATTCCTCATATTGAAGGTAATCGTTTGCAACTCGTCCAATATGTAGCTGTATGCGCGAGAGCAAGATCACCGCGTCACACTGCGTTTACTTGCGCGTGCGATCGAGTGGGATAGGTAAATCGTATGCACTTATGCAGACCGGTCGACGACCGTAGGTAACCGGGCGACCTTGACTCAATAGACGATACACATCAATTTGCAGAGATAGATTTTGCGAAATGATTTGAATAATGTTTGTTTAGGTAATACATTCACTTCACTGTTTGTAATAGTTAGTAAAAGTCACTTTTAACACAATAACTGTATCAAGTAAATATAAGCGCACAGATCACTTTTTAAATATTTGCCGGAAGAGATTAGCAGAAACTTGCGTGACACGTGTGTACGGAATGCTTGCGCGCTCGCAACTCTCGATAAACTCTCGATAAACATTGTCAATAGGCAAAAACACCGATATACCAAGGGTAATATTATTACATATTACTCCTTAACTTATCAATGATTACACATTATTATAATATTTATTATCGATAACAATTATGATTAATAATTACATTACTTTTTTGTCAATTACGACTTGTTTCGTCATAAGCTCCTTTATGTCATAAAATTGTTGTTCTAGTAGCCAAGACTTCAGTCTAGTTTTAAAGGTTGCAGGAGACGGCGCAAGTCGCACTTTTTCTGGTAAACGGTTATAGAGAAATGGTCCACGAATAAAGACTGACCTATCCGACTTGTCCAGTCTGTGAGTAACCGATCTGAGCGCACCGTCATATCTAAGATTCTGCATACGGCCCTCACCACGTTTAGTAAACAGTGACATATTATTACGGACATACCAAGTCACTTGATATATGTAGAGGCAAGGTAATGGTAGTATTTGATACCTGATAAAGAAGTCTTTAGCGGATGTATCGTCGGGTACTCGAGCCATTGCCCGGATAGCACGCTTTTGCATCACGAAGACTCTCTTGAAATCGGCTGCTGTCCCCCATAACTCGATGCCGTATGTGATAAGTGAATGCACGGTCGCGTAATAGCATGCTTTCACAGCCTCTATGCTCGCCGTGCCCGCAAGCCGACGCAGCGCGAAACAGGCGCGTCCCAACTTGCCGCAGAGGGCATCGATATGCAGGTCCCACCTCAACCCCCGGTCTATCTCGAAACCTAACAACCGTGTGCTATCAACCTGCCTTAGCGTGATGTCGCTAGTTCCAACCACGAATGGGGCTGGGGTGCGACCACCGAGTGTGAAACGAATGAAGTTTGTTTTTTCTAGGTTCAATGCCAGTCCATTCATCCGAAACCAATTTCTAAGTTGCTGCGTTACAGCGTTAATGTTGCATTGCAGTTCGCCGGCCGAGCGATAAATACCTTAGAATGGTCTGTCTCGTACTTATGCATTAGACGTGTATCTATACTACATACTTACATACACAGAATTTTCCTTTATTAACCTTTACTGTGGACGGAACCTTAGGTACATATACACATTAAATATAGTATAACATAGTATAATACGTATATACCTACATTATTTTTTACTATATCAGGGTTGTGGACATATGGTATTTTTATGCACTCATTGCATTCGGCGTTTTCCATATCTTTAGACAGCTGTAAAGTTGTTACTTTATTTTGCTTATTACTTTATAGCTCATCATCATCATCAGCCCATTAACGTCCCCACTGCTGGAGTACGGGCCTTCCCTATGGATGGGTAGGGAGATCGGGCCTTAAACCATCACGCGGGCCCAGTGCGGATTGATGGTTATTAACGACTGCTAATGCAGCCGGGACCAACGGCTTAACGTGCCTTCCGAAGCACGGAAGAGCTCAAGATGAATTTTTTTTTTGTGGTCACCCATCTTGTGACCGGCCTTTGCGAAAATTGCTTTACTTCAACAATCGCAGACCGAGCGCGTTAACCGCTGCGCCACCGAGCTCTTCAAATAACTTATAGCTATCACAAAAAATAATTAAAAAAAACTCAAACCAACTTCAAAATCTGTCAAATAAAAAGTAATAAATAATATTAAGTTAAATACCCACATTAAAATCAAAATTTTGAAAATACTTTTTATTTGTTTAAACTCGAGAGTGTGACTAATAATATAATTTAATACGCCCGTAACCAGGTACCTTCGTTAACAAAACACTGGAATATAACATACATACACATAAACAGCCTATATACGACCCACTGTTGGGCACAGGCCTCCCCTCAATCAACCGGAGGGGGTATGGAGCATACTCCACCACGCTGCTCCACTGCGGGTTGGTGGAGGTGTTTTTACGGCTAATAGCCGGGAGCAACAGCTTAACGTGCCCTCCGAAGCACGGAATCATCTTAATTTTTCGGACAATAATATAACATGTCTTATAATTTGTTTAATGTGTGTAGTGCTCGACACACCCTTGACCGTTTTCCAATTTTCTTTAAACCATTAGTAATCATACTCACTTAAGCTGTAAGCCTCTATTAGTAGTCGAAACACAAGGTTCCTAATTTTTAACTGTTTTTCAACCATAAGTTGGAAATTTCTAAACCAATTTTGATGAAACTTGCATTCTTTCCTATGTTGGACGATACTTAATCCCATAAACAAGCATTATTGCAATACGATTTGTAGTTACTAAGAAATGCATGGACAAACATACATCCATATATTTTGAATACATATGGGTCCAATTGATAACCTTTTTTTTGAAGTCGATTAAAAAAAAGGTTTGTTTGTGGTCTACCTAGGTGAACTGACAAGGTGTACCAAAACCAACACAGGGTTTTCTTCAGTCCCTACCACATGGTCATCAAGATATATAACCATATTCAAAATATAGACAAACTTACATTCACTCTTTGACAGTAATTTAAGTTTCTTGTTAGTAGACAAATGTTATTATACCTAGCATTCAATATTTTTTTTCAGATAAACTAAATATTTCAAAGCTTCAATATCTCTATCTCTATATTAGGTACTTACTTAATAACTTGTTTGATATAATTTTGTTATTATAAATATCTGTTAAATAATTAAGTAGGTAACTTTGTAATAATTTTGTTACCTAATTACTTATTTATATAATTCTTAGTTAGATAGTTAATATTTAACCATCATTATCACATATTATATTGTCTTTGATTACTTGTGGCTCTGCCCACCCCATTAGGGATTACGGGCGTGAGTTTATGTATGTATGTATGTATTATCATGTTATGATCTTCATGATATGGGCTATAAACTGTTACAAATAACACTAGTATTACAGTTGTGTTGGTATACATTAATAGTTATCTTTATGTTTGTTTCAATTATTCCTGCATTAATATAATAATTGAATGTACAAATACCTAGTTATAAATATATTGTTATACTTATTGTAAATTATTTTAACTTCAATTACTCGTATTAGTAACTCGCTCTGTAAACGTATCCTCTCGTTTGACGTGAGATGTCAACTGTCAACTCGAGGATTCGCAGTCTGTAGTTAGCGCCAAAACGTACGGCTTTGTTATTGATAATGTTAAAATTATATTTCTATTTAATAAAAGATTTACTTGTTATACTAATATAAAGTTATTATTTATACGACAAATCCCTTCCCTGAGTTGTAGTCTTACAATTCAGAAGTGGGATCAGCACCGGTTTTGAAACATCGGTGTATTCTCGCCCACAAAAAGAGTGTAAGTAATCTGCAAATAGTTCTGTAAACATCTCTGTACTGTTATAATATTTCAATATTAGTTGGTAGTAGTGGTAGAATAGTGCAGAGTGACTATTCTTGTAAAGAGTATACATGTATGTAACACTTATAGGTTATAAAAAAAAAAGAAAATATGTTAATAGTTATTAGGTTTTCCATTTTTTTTTTCTTTTCCTTTTAACTTAAAAACATCATAAATTATTGTGTATGAAAATGATACATGGAAAATATTACAATGTTATACTACAAGACTATTTATATTTATGTACATTTGGTATGGTTACCTTACTACCACAATTGGCTACATGTTTATTTGACTATATGCACCTATCCTTAAATGAAAAAATAATAATACTAAGAGTGTGTTGTTAATACAATATTTTCTTTCGAGGAACAATGTTGATGAGTCACGGTGAAAGTTCTGATCTGGCTGGTATGCCCGATCATCCATGGGTGGCAATGATGGAGTCTGGACACAGGATGTCTACAGTGAGAGTGCTCACCCTGCTGTCATGTCACAGAGATAGTCTAACCCCAGCGGAAAGAGATGGGTGCTGCAACTATGGTCAGCATAGTGCGTTGACAACCCCGTTCAAGAGCAAGGTATTTTGACACTCCACAAGAGCAGCGGAGACAGATCCAGATATGGCAAGTTACACAGCTTCTTAACTGACTTCAAATTCATTAATGAAAGAAAGACCATTGCAAAGACCAAACAGACCGAACAAGTTGACAAAGTTACAGACTTTTGAGCCTCTATTGAATGGCATTGCACTATATTTCTTGGATTGTGTATTGCATTTAGGCAGTTTGTATACTTAAGTTTGAAAATATATAATTTTATGTTACTTACTCTAGCAAGTTAATTTAAGTAGACTTATGCTATCATGGTTTATCTTATGATATTACACTTCAGTCACATATAAAGATGCACCAGTAAATAAAATACTTACCTATTTTCATACATTAGTAGAGTAAATGAAATACATTTACTGTTGATTCCAAATATATAATTAGGTTATATTCTATATGCTAAAACAGGCTTGTAGCATTAATATGTGTGATAAATAATATTCAAAACATTCAACAAGAAAAAAAAAACTAGACTGAATAAATTTAAATTAAGACTAATATTTAAAATAAGATTAAGACCTAATTATGTGTCTAACATATCAAAAGCCATTCATCATATTCATTCTTATTGGTAGAAAAGAAAAAGATAATGTTTTTACAAGTCCTTCAGATTTATTATTATAGAGGGTTTAGTTTTCAAAGTAGGTACTTTACTTACATGCCTACACTTTTAATAGTATTCAAATGCATTTAACCACGAAGGTTGTTAATAAAAAAAAAAAAAAATAATAATTTAATTCTTGAACTTTCATAACATTCATGATATAAATAATGTACACTCACCTTATTTTTTTAGCGCTATTGAAGTTATTCTCATGGTTTATTTTATTGACTTTTTGCATAGGTTATTAGAATTTTGTCACCAAATTATTTACTGTGCTATGATGGTACTTTAACCAGTTGAAAGAATAATGTCAGGCACATAAAAAAAAAAATAATAATAATAATAGAAGGAATGTTGAGACTTTTAGTTAGTATGTGTCTACCAATACAGCCTTTGTGGTGACTAGTTACTAACCTATATAGTACAAGTATCAGGATACCTAGGCTAAGTATATCTTTAAGTACAGGCTAATCTCGAGAACTTTCGAATAAATTTGTGCGTGGCACTTGTCATAGTCTTCACGTCTGCTAGAAAGTTACCACCAGTAAAATAGAAACAAAATGTGCCTAGGGGGAGCCAGGTAGAGTGGCTAGTAGTTTATAATAAATGACGCGAAGTAAGAGTGTCTTGTAACTAATCAAAATGTTGTTTTAACTTGAATGTTCTGGATTATTCACAATCATAGTGACGTAAACCTAATTAAAAGAATCTCAGCTTCTTATAATTACAGTTAAGTAACATCAACATGTATGATGTGGTTACTGCCGGTAGATACTTCAATTAATGCGACTACTGTTAGTTTGTTATTCGTAATAACGTACCTAGCGTTATCCCGATACTATTGAGTTAGTGTAATTCCATGATCTCTGTCTACCCCAATGTGGCCTTACGGATTCTACATTATAAAGCAATCTAATCTCTTTGATTAAACGCCTGTTGCGTATCTTATGATTATCGATTTTTGCTACTTCTTCTTATATCGTGTGGGTTGTGAGGTGAATTACCAACCTCATCAACCCTGATGTTAGGGTTATTATTGGGCCGTCAAGGGCCCCTGACATGACTCATGTAACGACTGCTTACTTAAATTGGTAAGCAGTAACTGGGACCAACGGTTTATTTTGTTTTCCGACAATTGGGTGGTTAGCCTGTGGCATCCTAACTAAACTAAGGATCACAAAGTGGGTTTTGTGATGTATCCCCACAGGGATTCGAACCCGGGACCAACCTCAACCTCTGGATAATGAAGGCCGATTTCTGCTTATTATCAATGTTATCTATTTTGCTAGTACTTAAAAACACTAATATACCTATCTTAAACGTTGTATGTAATACTGTCCACTGCAAGATAGTTATGAGTCGGTATACCAAAAATTTAAGACTTATAAATACAATATGTTATCTAGCCGTCAGACCAATAATTCTTATGTGATCGAAAGGTTTGATGTTATAAATTGCGGTTAAATACCTAAGGAATATTATCCAAATAAGCACTTAAGTTTGAGGGCATTTTAGTGATTCAAAAACGAACTCGTAATGATTATAAAAAAAAGAGCTATTAGAATGTATGGTAAACCTGGAATGCAACAATATATGGATACAATACAATTACTCGTTATTGAACCAAAACAAGACTTATCATCAATACGCAGCAATTGGCGACCTTATCGATGTAATAATAATAATTTCTTATATGTGTATAAATCGTAAATGATGATATTAGTCGATTAAGTTTAACGTAATACCTATCACATAATAATTACTCGAATATGCGACAGAAGAATATGTGTAGGTACCTAGTATTATATTTATTTGTATGTTTCATAAACATAACTAGCGAAAAGTGGGTATTTGCATACTATACACCTCTGCTCACCCTTTCGGGGATACAAGCGTGATGCTCTGTTATGTGCTTTATTCATTGTAACTTTAATTTTTAAATCAGTTAGTTAAAAGGTTAATTGGGCATTACATTATTTATCAGGGATTCCCAATATTTGTATTATTACAGTTATTACAACCATACTTATTAGGATACAATTATTTACACTTGTTTTATCCAATTACAATGACAGCTACTTATCGACCACTACTTTCGGACGGCGATATAATTCACCACTTAACATTATTAATTAGACCAGAGCTTTGTTCGAATGAGGCTCGGTTAGACGTGTGTACTTGGTTCATCATACGACGGCTCCCAACTAATTGGGAATATAATCTTAATTCAGTTCTCTTTTATTTTAGTTGTATAGCGAA
The DNA here is from genome assembly GCF_024362695.1 of Pectinophora gossypiella. NCBI lineage: Eukaryota > Metazoa > Arthropoda > Insecta > Lepidoptera > Gelechiidae > Pectinophora > Pectinophora gossypiella. Next base: position 125,155 of record NW_026063276.1, read on the forward strand.
ATATAGACAAACCTAATAATATGCTTACGACAGCGATTATTCGAGTAGGTTCCGTGAAACCTACAGGTTTCACAGAAAAGCCAAAAGGGGTACCCATAATTATTTGTTTTGGCTGCCATTAAATACTATAGTTCAGTATTGGATGCCACACCAGATAATATGTCATGTCCATATGCAAGTGTCAGAAAAAGGTGTGAAAATGGAACAAGTTCAGTATCTCTAGGTATTCACATTTAAAGTTGAATAACATGTTTCTTTTAATTAAAAGGTGCTCCTAATTAAATTATAGTGTTAGTGTATTATAGTATTCTGTAGTTCTTTTTTTAAATCCAAGTGATTAGTTTTGTAATCATTTAATGTGGGGTTCCGTTAAAAGGGAAAGTTGTTCCGAACTCTACAAGATGTTGAAAATAAACACAAGTAAGAAAGAATACTTACAGTCATCTTAGCAATTACAAAAACATAAAAGAAGTACATTATGTAATTAATACTTGTTATTTATTTGATGATAATACTTATCAATTTAATTATCCAATATTTTGTTTCGGAAGAGGCAAAAATTAATTTATTGAAAATTATTAAAGCATACTTTATAGTATACCTACTCAAGTATACTCTTACTAATTACATGGGAACCGATTACGGTTTATACTAATTTATAATAGATATACTTAATACCCTGACTCTATTCAGTAAAGAACCTGCAAATATAGAAATCGTTAGCAGATAATTTTACAAACTGACCAATTTTAAGGGTCAACAGATAATTTTACAGACTGACCAATTTTAAGGGTCAACAGATAATTTTACAGACTGACCAATTTTAAGGGTCAATAGATAATTTGACAGACTGACCAAATTCAAGGGTCGACAGATAATTTGACAGACCAATTTTAAGGGTCAACAGATAATTTGACAGACTGACCAATGTCAAGGGTCGACAGATAATTTGACAGACTGGCCAATTTCAAGGGTCAACAGGTAATTTCACCAACTGACCAATTTCAAGGGTCAACAAATAATTTGACAGACTAACCAATTTCAAGGGTCAACAGATAATTTTACAGACTGACCAATTTTAAGGGTCAACAAGTACCAATGCAATGCCATGATTTAACTGACAAATTGCCGAGTAAGACAGAACTGGTCTATACAATGAGACAATAAATATAATAAGTGGTAGCAGTATAAATTATAAACTGTTTATTATTAGAATCAGAATGATCACCAGCGATTATCCTTCGGTACTGGTCAACTTCAAGGACAAGTATAGAATCAGAATAGTCACCAGCGACTATCCTTCGGTACTTGTCAATTTCAAGGACAAGTATAGAATCAGAATATTCACCAGCGATTATCCTTCGGTACTTGTCAATTTCAAGGACAAGTATAGAATCAGAATAATCACCAGCGACTATCCTTCGGTACTTGTCAATTTCAAGGACAAGTATAGAATCAGAATAGTCACTAGCGACTATCCTACGGTTCTTGTCAATTTCAAGGACAAGTATAGAATCAGAATATTCACCAGCGATTATCCTTCGGTACTTGTCAACTTCAAGGACAAGTATAGGATTACAGTGATCACCAAGGATCATACTTAGGTACTTGTCAATTTCAAGGACGAGTATCAGGAACTGACTAATTTCAAGGGTCACTAACAAGGACGTGTATTAGGAACTGACTAATTTTAAGGGTCAGTAATAGGTTTAGGGTGATCACCAGCGATCATCCTTAGGTACTTGTCAATTTCAAGGACGATTATCAGGAACTGACTAATTTCAAGGGTCAGTAATAAGCTCAGGGTGATCACCAGCGATCATCCTTAGGTACTTGTCAATTTCAAGGACGAGTATTAGGAACTGACTAATTTCAAGGGTCAGTAATAAGCTCAGGGTGATCACCAGCGATCATCCTTAGGTACTTGTCAATTTCAAGGACGAGTATCAGGAACTGACTAATTTCAAGGGTCTGTAATAGGCTCAGAGTGATCATCAGCAATCATCCTTAGATACATATCAATAACAAGTACCTAGGAATATGTGTTAGGAACTAACCAATTTCAGGAGTTAGTACTTACGGTCATTTAACTTTAATAAAAACTTTATTGATCTAAAATGTGTCTTATCGTGCATTTACTTAGACTTACATTTGATACAGTCAAATATACCTACGGTATTTTATATGTAAATAAAGTAAAGCTTGTGAAGTTTGTGTGAAGGTTAATCTAAGAGATATTTATTTTCAAATTAGAAAGTTACATGTCAATTTCAAGTAAGGACATGTATTATAAACTAACCAATTTCAAGGGTTAGTAAGGCTTTAAGTTTATTTAACATTAAGCAAATCTCTATTTATGCAAAATGTGCCTTAGCATGTATTTATTCAGACATACAGTTGATACCGACAGATATATCTATAGTAGTGTTATTAGAACAAGTTTGTTCGAAGTTTAAGCTTAAAGTTATCTTTTTTTTTCAAAATCAGTAAGTTTATATTATTTACAGTACTTTAATAGTGATAAAGATTGTCAAGTAACTTCAAAGAGTATCGCTAGAAATAAGCATATAAACTCTGTCATTATACTTAAAATTCCTACTGTATTTTAATTTGCGTAACGAGTGTAGCATTATATAAAAAGAAAAGAAATGTACTTCTTATTTTATTGTTAGTAGCTCTAATGAACAACGAAGGGACTCGTTGATATATCGGATGGCCGAGTTGTTATGATCTTCATGATATGGGCTATAAACTGTTACAAATAACACTAGTATTACAGTTGTGTTGGTATACATTAATAGTTATCTTTATGTTTGTTTCAATTATTCCTGCATTAATATAATAATTGAATGTACAAATACCTAGTTATAAATATATTGTTATACTTATTGTAAATTATTTTAACTTCAATTACTCGTATTAGTAACTCGCTCTGTAAACGTATCCTCTCGTTTGACGTGAGATGTCAACTGTCAACTCGAGGATTCGCAGTCTGTAGTTAGCGCCAAAACGTACGGCTTTGTTATTGATAATGTTAAAATTATATTTCTATTTAATAAAAGATTTACTTGTTATACTAATACTAGCTTTTGCCCGCGACTTCGTCCGCGTGGCGTGTTATATAAGAGAGAGATCTTTGTGTGTGTGGGAGTGCATATCAAATTTCAAGCATCTAACTTATGCAGTTTAGATTTTTTCATACAATTTTTTTCCCAATAACTCCCATTTTTCAAAATACAGCCAAAAATAAACTTTATATTTACTAAGGTATGCATGCATGCTAGATTGAATCAATTGATTGAATTGATTTTTTTTTAATTGATTGTTCATTGAGTTTTAATTTTAATACACACTTCCTCTCTTCCCTTCAACGTTGCTGTGCCCTACAGGGTCCATGTTTTAGTTCCTATGCCTATGTAACACCCCATTGTACTACATGGAATGCAATAAATAATTTAATTGAATTGAATTGAAAACATCTATCTTACGCGGTTTCGATTTTTTCATACAAATGTTTTTTTCCCGCTAACTCCCGTTTCCGTGAGAATTTTGCAATATCCTGTTGCAACTAAGGTTTAAGTTAACTAAGGTACCTGCATGCCAAATTTCAAGCGTCTAACTTAAGCGATTTAGATTTTTCATACAAAAGGATTTTCCCGCTAATTTCCGTTCCCGTGGGAATTCCGGGAATTCCTTTCTTAGTGCACCTCTACGGTACCTAAGCTATGTCCCTTCCAAATTTCAAATGCCTACATTTAGCCGTTCAGGCTATGCGTTGATATGTCAGTCACTGAGTCAGTCAGTTTCTCCTTTTATTTAGATTTGATTTTTTCATACAAATGTTTTTTCCCGCTAACTACCGTTCCCGTGGGAATTTTGTAATATCCTGTTGCAACTAAGCTTTAAGTTTACTAAAGTACCTGCACGCCAAATTTCAAACGTCTAACTTGAGTGGTTTAGATTTTTCATACAAAAGGATTTTCCCGCTAATTCCCGTTCCCGTGGGAATTTCGGGAATTCTTTTCTTAGTACACCTCTACGGTGTCTAAGGTACCTGCGTGCCGAATTTTAAACATCTTACTTGAATGGTTTAGATTTTTCATACAAAAGGATTTTCCCGTTAATTCCCGTTCCCGTGGGAATTTCGGGAATTCCTTTCTTAGTGCACCTCCACGGTACCTAAGGTACCTGCATGACAAATTTCAAACGTCTAACTTGAGTGGTTTAGATTTTTCATACACAAGGATTTTCCCGCTAATTCCCGTTCTCGTGAGAATTTCGGGAATTCCTTTCTTAGTGCACCTCCACGGTACCTAAGGTATCTGCATGCTAAATTTCAAATGTCTAACTTGAGTGGTTTAGATTTTTCATACAAAAGGTATTTATTTCCCGCTAATTCCTGTTCCCGTGAGAATTTTGGGAATTCCTTTATTAGTGCACCTCTACGGTACCTATGGTACCTGCATGCCAAATTTCAAACGTCTAACTTGAGTGGTTTAGATTTTTCATACAAAAGGATTTTCCCGCTAATTCCCGTTCCCGTAGGAATTTCGGGAATTCCTTTCTTAGTACACCTCTACGGTATCTATGGTACCTGCATGCCAAATTTCAAACGTCTAACTTGAGTAGTTTAGATTTTTCATACAAAAGGATTTCCCTTCACTACTCTGCTCCTATTGATTGTAGCGTGATGAAAAGTATACTATGACCTGTCCAGGAGTGTGAAGAATAATTGTACCAAGTTTCATTAAAATCCGTCCAGTAGTTTTTGTTTCTATAAGGAACATACAGACAGACAGACAGACAGACAGACAGACAGACAGACAGACAGACAAAAATTTTACTGATTGCATTTTTGGCATCAGTATCGATCACTTATCATCCCCTGATAGTTATTTTGAAAAAATATTTAATGTACAGAATTGACCTCTCTACAGATTTATTATAAGTATAGATAAAGTTATTATTTATACGACAAATCCCTTCCCTGAGTTGTAGTCTTACAATCACATATTTAGTTGACTTTTTCACGATTTTAGAGAAAGGTTTAACTTTTCACTCAGAATATTAAGAGAGTGACTGCTATAGCATAGAATAAGTAATAATACTACGGTCATAGGTTAACTTATGTGTGTATTATAATTTGTTACAGACCTACTTATTACTTACAGGTCATCTAATGAGTAATGTTACTGTTGTGCTACAACATGGGTTGCTGTCAAACCTGAATCACTCCGATTGTTATAATTCAAAAAGGATTCACTTCACTTTTATTATTATTTATTTTCTACAGTCTTATGACTTCTCTGACCATCTAAATTTATCATAGGTTAACTAACTTACTTCATATAGGTACCTACCTACTTAAATATTCTAAAATATGAATAGTAAGTACCTATCGCCTATTCTAGTCACACAGCATAAGTAGGGGCAATGCAATTGATTTAAGTAGATACCTAGGTACCTAATACCTGTTATTAAGTAAAGTTTTTTCCACGGCTGATGTCAAGCGGCTGGCTATTTTAGACATAATGATCAATCGATCGTTTCGTAAAATGGATTTAACATAAAAAATGTGCATTAGATATTAAGCTCGTTAAAACCTAAATACTTACCGGCACCGACGCAGGTCGCAGCAGTCTCGTCGTAGAGGCCCTGCTGCTCGTCGTCGACGCGACGGCGAAGCATTGTAGAGCACGATGGAATCTCAACGCTTGAACGCTTCATCTGTAAACAAACCACTTCTATACTATTTGTGTTTATCTAATAGACAATAAAATAAGAATTATAGCTTTTAAATAGATAGGTACTTTTTAACGTTCTCACTTTCATTATGTGAAAAAGAGAAAATCAGTACCTACAGAAAGTTAAAGATCTTACAATTATAATACCTAATTATGTTTATATGGCTAACTTTTTTACGATTTCATAGATTAGTACCTTATTATATACCTAAATATTTATAAATAATTGTTAAATTATTAATAACAAAATCGACTTACCTTTGGAAATCTTGAAATGCAAGTGAAAAAACGCTTGTCACTTTTTCGCGCCAACGGTTTCGGTAGCGGTACTGAATTTACTTTTTTTTTCCAAGCGACTAACAAAGAAATTCTGGCAAAGCAGATTCAAACAGCCAATATCGGAAAATATTGAGGTACTTATTTTTTTTGACTTGGTCGCATAGATATCGATGGAATTAATAAATAAGCAACAAAATCTAATTGCGTTTTGTCACTTCAGTACCATTTAACTTTTTTAAATAAGCAACGGAGATTGAGTATTTTCATTAATTTTTCCGTGGTTTTTTGGCGGGAAAGTTGTTTTTTTTTTTATTGAATAATCTAAATATTTAATACGAAGTGAAGAAATAATCGAAAAACACATTCTCTTTAGTGTTGTTGTATCGGAAAAATATATAAATATAAAGTATAAATAAATATTCAATAAACAGAGTGGTACTATCTATTTTCGGTTCGTACCAAGAAGCCGCTTCATAACTTGAAAGTTTATGCGGACTTTTAATTCGTATCACAATAAGAGACATTCCAAGCTAAGTTCCCCAAAAAAATATAGATAGCTTTGTGTATCCATAGGCGATGGCGCCAAGGAAACCGGTTAATAATTTGAGTTTATGGCCCTAGGTAATTAGAAGATGAGGCTATATGGCATAATACCTTAGCTTAACCTGTGGATTCCATTGCCTACCGATTTAAAAAAATGAAAATACGTCTATTGTTTTTAACCCTTTACCGCATGGATTTTTTGATTAAGCTCAAATTAATTTACTAGGTAAAATGTACTTTTTAGAACATAGGAAAAATAAGAAAAAAATTAAAAACACTTGGAAAGCTGAGAAAAGTCCAAATAATATCAGTGTACCATATTTGGTACAACATGCAGTAACGTAGTATTAAGTTGACTGGCCAAATATGGTACACTATGCATTCATGTAAAAAAAACTGCTTATTTATATATATATTTCGTATTAAAAATTTATGTATGTCTGTTGCATTGTTTTTGCAGAGTATTTGTTTGAAATAATAGCCAGATAATAGTTCTTTTACAAAAATTAACTTTATTTTAAAAACTTTTAATAGAAACTTTTAAAATATTAAAAATGTCGTTTTTTACCTAATAACGAGATTATTATTAGTTGAGAGATTTGCCTGTAAATTTGTGCATCATTGTGTATGAAAACTTTGAAAGCAGTTTCTATCTTTATTAAAACATAAATGAACTCGGCATTTGCTACACTTTACGTGTGATTTTTGAGAACATCCTTCTCTTTTACATCTTGGACGTTGGTCGTCAGTCCATATTGGCCAGTGTCCAATGCCATCTAGAGCTACTTCTAGTGGAGGCAATTCAAGTCGACGACGTCGCTTGATATTTTCAACCTGAGGATGTTGTGGTCGACCTCTCTTACGCGTTGTTGGTGTAAAAACACCAGTTGTTTCTCTCATCATGACGTCAGCAATATAAAGTTTGAAATCCAGCAATGGAATGTATGTGTCGTGGCCAGATCATAGAATTGACCATTTCATGAAATGATCGACCATTTCATGAAATGGTCGTATTTCATGAAATGGCCAACTTCAACTGACCATATCGTTTAAACGTCAGCGTTTAATGATATTTCCATCCACGTTTGGCCATATCATTAATGTAGGGTGTCCATGATAAGTGGTGTAATAAAAACGCGAAATAAGGTAGGAAATAATGTATTACTGTAGTACAAAGTACAAAAATGTTTAAAAGTCAATTAAAAATTAAAAAGTCATTTTCGATTAACGGAGTGTTGATGTAGACGACATATACGCCGTAACTGCATCTCGCTTTGAAGTCGTCGTCATATTTTTTGACACTATTTCATGACATTGGTCATCATTCAGTATACTTTTCGTATGTAAAAACATACTGGCGGCGTAGGGGTGGCCCAAGGGCCACCCCCGCCGCACCCTAACCTACTGTTATGCCTTGTAAAAATTATAAAAAAAACGGATTATGATAATTTAAATTATGACAAAAACATTTATGCGTTTTAATAGAATCCTGTTTCAAGTAGTTAATGCCATCTGCGGCATATCTACAATAAGTCACGTCAAAAAAAGAAACTTTACGGATAGTAGGATCGTCTATATTTTTCTTTTTTAAAATGAATATCTCTTCATTCGCAATTTTAATTATATCATATTTTGAAATCCAATAATAGTCCATTGATTTACGTAGCGTGGTCACTCGACCTTCATTATTTGCCATATAACCTAAAAATAAAAATAAAGTTGCTGTCTACTGTTAATACGAGTTTTTCTTTTCACCTTAGTGTCAAAACATTGCTTCAATGCACTTTTATCTTGTATTTGCTCATTATTATTCGTATTATTCGCGTTCACACAAGAATAATTATTGTCCGCCGCCATTATGCAAAACATAAACAAAGCGACACCAGCGCCACTACCGGTGGATAATGTTACTATTTTACGATATGATCGCTAACGTTTGGCCATATCATGAAGTAATCATGCATTTAGTTGGTCATATCGTTAAACGTTTTGTGTTCATTGATCTGGCCAAACCACATCATGATGTGGCCAACGGATGTTGTTCTATTTCATGAAATACGACCATTTCATGAAATGATCAATTCTATGATATGGCCACGATATGTGTATTTTCGTCACCTCCCTGTGTCATTTTGCGTCGCCAAAGCAACCAACTATTTACACATATGAGATCGATCAGATGAAAGAATATCCGATGATACCACTTCTTGCTTCTGATTTTGATTCGGTAAAAACCAAGCATAGAATCCAACAAATCTACTCCCCCCATATACTTGTTGTAAATTTCTACGGCTTTAGGCGCAGGAACATCTACTCGGCTTCTCTCTTCTTTTTTAAATCTCTTGACTACTGTCATTGGTTCTTTACCTACATAGGTTGAGCAGAAATTGACAACTTTGTTGTCAACCCAAGAGGTAACACTTATTTCAGTGTCATCTATCTCAGTGCATTTTTCGACACAAAATCCTCTTTCTCTCTTTGACATTTCTTTCTTGCTCGGCAAATCGATATTTTTAGCTCGATTTAATTGAATTGTTCCGAGAGGTAGTATCCCGATACTGTGTACAAAAGCCATCAACCTCAAGCTGGTATACCAATTGTCTATAAACAATTTGTGGTTCAAGTGGTTTGGCACAGATTCTAGAAGCCTAGTTACTACATTTCCAGCCGCACCAAGGTCTGAACAGTTTTGAAGTCCATCTTTTTTATGTGTACCCGTAAAAATATCAAAGTCGTAGCTAAAACCACTTGCGCCGCTAATAACATAATTAAGATATCCCCACTTGTGAGGTTTCTTTGCATTATACTGCCGCATTCCAGAAGTTTTAGCTTTAGTTGGGATCATTTGCTCGTCAATAGCCAGGTATTCTTCTCTCGGGACTGTCTTCAACCGATCTCTTAGCAAATCAATAAACGGCCTTATTTTTTGAAGCTTATCAAAATTCGGTTCGTTTGGTTTTAGCTCTTTTGTTTTGTCGGCAAAATGTAGGAAGCGTTTTATATCTTCAAATTTGTTACAAGTTAACGTTGCCGCAACTTTTTCTATATATGTTCCTTCCCTCCAATAATGCCTTGTTGATGGCAGCTGAACTACTGACATATAAATTACGGTGCCTATGAATTTTCTTATGTCATCAGTAGAAATTGTTTCGGCTTTTGCTGAATGGTTTTGTTGCGCATAAAGCAGTCTGATCTTCAATCAAAGCTAGCATTTCGGTTGTAAAAAAATACTTAAAGTAGTTCATGGGAGTTTCCAATGACATTATTACTGGTGGTAGGTCTTCACAGCCCAGAAATGAAGTATTTTCTTCATTGTACTCCATAGATTTAGTGACCCACTTCAGCGTAGGCGCATTACTTTTTTTCTTCTGCTTAGTGCCAGTCGAAGTAGATGGTTCTTCTCTATCAGTCATTTCTTCCTTTTCTAATATTTCCAAGTCCTCATATTCATCGGAACCATAGTCATTGTCACTTTCTTCTATATACACACCATGTAAAGGTTGAGTAACCTGATCCTGACCATCTTCGTCTGATAAATTTTCATCATCGCTCTCGTCAGGAATAACGTAAATTTTTCGCCCACGAGTCGTCATGTTGTCTAGCAAATAATAAAAAAAAATATAATTCAGTGGTAAAGTAAGCATACTAAAGTACCTAACTACCTGCCACAACATATGGTGATTATGTTCATAAAACTTAACAACTTTTAAAATAGGAACACCTAAAGTTGTAGCAAATATTTTTTAAACACCTAAAATGTCTGCTTTATCTTACTGCATACTGTACCAAATTTGACCAAAGACAAAAAACTACCTTATTGCATACTGTACCAAATTTGCCAAGGAAAAATTACCATAAGTGCATGGTGTACCAAATTTGGAACAATGTTTGGATGGATAAAAACCTGTCTTTTAGTTGAGCTTACTTACATTTTGTGCTGGTTTTACGCAAAAGGAATGTTCTTCTTCAAAATTTACCAAAAAAAAGATTTATTACTCCATAAATTTCACAGATATATTTCTTTTTGCTATCCGATATCTCAAAAACGCACTTTATTCCGAACTTTCAACTACTAACTGAAAAATACGCAAGATGGGGGTACGATTGGAAAAACTATTGTGATCATGTGTTCGGATATACGATACTCTATACAAATAATAAATGTCTTGCAAGAAAGGTGGAATGTATCCGAATATTTCAATCAGTAAGTGACGTGTACCAAATATGGGTCTGTATGCGGTAAAGGGTTAACGAATTTAACGTAGTATATTTGGCTGTATGTGTTATGTTTTCTTTGCCTTATTTAATGATTCCAACTCCTACTTCTCCGTTTTTTGCGATACAAAAATAACCAAAAAAAAATGAACGTAGTTGTTATTTTTTTTATCTTTTTGGCGGGAACGGGACAGTTGCTTTCTTCATTGAATAATCTAAATAATTAACACGAAGTGGAAGTGGTGTTTTGTGGTTAATGATCGCATTAAGTTAGTCGTAAAACATTCGCAACAGTGTTATTATATCGGAATCTATTTTCGCTTCGTGCCAACAAGCCGCTTCATAACTCGAAAGTTTATGCAAAAAAAAATACCTTAGACATGGCTGTATGGGCATAGTTACCTTTACCTTCGAGAAAAAAAAATACCTTGTTATATTTTTCTTGATCTCGTTGCTGAAGTTCTCTTGATATTTTCCTGTGCTACTTATTTCCTATTTTGTTAGAATTTGTAGTTTACAAGTTCATTGAGTTTCATTTTTGAGTATATATGTTACGAGCCCTACTTCCCCGTTTTTTGCGTCAACATTCTACTGTAAAAATTTCCAGAATCATGTGTTTTGGAAAGAGCTGATATGATAATAAGTTTGTCTATAATGTGCGTTGATTAATGTAACATACAATCAAAAGACACTGTTATTATAAAGTTATTTATTTATAGGTGTGTTACGTCATCATCCCCTATGTATAATGCTGACTACACCCCAACGATGCACACGGCACTAATATATGACGCCATTGATGGCCTAGATTATTTCGCAATAGAAACTGGAAACTGCTGAAGCAGCGGCGCATCGGAAGCGCGTGTGACCTCGAAGACGAGCCCTGGGAACCACTTTGACACACGCATCGGTCGGGTCGAGTTGTGGATTAGTATTAAGTTAATTAAGTAAAACAGTGTATTTTTTCTATCTTGAAGAAATTCCAATAAATTAATTTGTAGAAATTTCGGTTTTTTTTACATCCTTCGACTGTCGCTTTCGTAATTGGCGCAGTCGGTAGGATACTCGCGGGCTGGTTCGTGAACTACGCATTCTTCCGGACATCGAAGACACGTCGCTACATCCGCGGACCACCTGGAGGCTTTCAAGTCCAGTTCGAGTATCCTGAACCTACGGGAGCTGCACAGCCAGGAGGAGTATCCAGAAATTGATACTGCAGAGAAACCGAGATGTATATGTGAGTTACTGAATATATTTCTTATTCGTGTTGCTCTGTTAGTTCCTAGTTCCTTTCCAAAATTTTTCGTAACGTAAAATCAACGCCGAGCGACTCTGCAATCAGGCAGGCTCGCAGGCAACGTAACGTAGATTTAGGTAGAATTATAGACAGCCCTAATTTAGGTAATATTTTTGAGGATATTTTTGAAACGAAAGTAAATATGTCTCACGACCCTGATGTAATTTATAAGGCACTTCGCCCTGTCCCCGAATTTGACGGCAACCCTAACGTTCTCGTTAGATTTATAAAATTATGTGACGCACTGGTAGTAAGTTACATGTCAACTGCTCAGGGCAGTGAATTAGGAAATTTATGTCTAATTAACGGCATCTTGAATAAGATAACTGGACCTGCTGCGACGATTATAAATTCAAATGGTGTACCAGACAACTGGCAAGGTATCCGTGATGCTTTAATCAACAACTTTGCTGACCAAAGGGACGAGACAGCTCTTTACAATGATCTGTCACTCGCTATGCAAGGCTCTAAATCTCCTCAAGAATTCTATAACCATTGCCAGACTTTATATAGCACCATAATGACATATGTGACATTGAATGAAACCTTATCCACCACTATCGAGGCTAAACGTCAGCTTTACAAGAAGCTTACGTTACAGGCTTTTGTGCGAGGACTAAAAGACCCTCTAGGGTCTAGGATCAGGTGCATGAGACCTCCTACTATTGAGAAGGCCTTGGAATTCGTACAAGAAGAACTAAACGCCCTCTATCTCCAACAACGTAACGATACGCTACCTAAAGCTCAATTACCGGGTAAACCAACCCCTACCTTTTTACCACCGGTACCTGTACCAGTACATAAACCATTTAATATGCCACCGCAGCCATTCAAATTTTACTCTCCCCCTCAGCAGCATATGAGATTCAACCCACAGCCTCAGAATCCCTTACCTGGACCTTCACGCACGCAGCAAATGTTCCGTGCGTTGCCACCCAACTATAACCCACGCAGTAACGTATTCCGTTTACCGCAAAGGAATCCAGTTCCCACGCCTATGAGTGGTGTCCAACATTTTACACCAAGAAACCTACCTTTGACAGGACATGACTGGAGGAGACACGGGAATCCACCCCCAACAAACTACTTCAAGACTCGTGAAGTAAATGTTAATGAGTGTGCGACCGACTATGATAACTACTACTACTATCCAGATTACTATAGTGACATGACTTACCAGCCGACTTATGACAATGACTATTATAATAGCTATCAAAATTACACTCAGTATGACGATAACTATAACTTACCGTGTCTGTACGAAGAGACATCCCCAGCTGACGTTACTGTACTTACCGATGAGAAAGACGAAACAACCACCCCCTCTGTAGGTGAAAATTTTCAGGAAACCCCGAATACAAAAAGATTAAAATAGAGGTTAATTTGCAAACACAGCGTCAATTACCCTTTATACAGATTTCAAATCCACCTTTGAAACTGTTAATTGACACCGGGGCTAATCAATCATTCATAAGCCCGGAAGCTGTAAAAAAATAATATCCCCACTTGCCACTTAACCATGACCCCTTTGAAGTGACTAATGTGCATGCGACATCTAGAAATAAGTACTCAATAACTATACCTTGCTTTCCAGAGTTAAACGACAAAAATGAAATTAAACTGTTCATATATCATTTCCATAATTTTTTCGACGGTCTAATCGGGCTTGACCTATTAACGGATTGGGAAGCTAAGATCGATTTAAAATCACTATCCTTAGCAACTAAACATGCCGTAAATCCAATCAATGTACATAATTCGCGCAATACAAATTTGTATGAAAACATTATACCGGCACAAAGTACAAAATTAATAAAAATACCTATCCATACCTCGGACGGCGATGCATACATTCCGAGACAGATCATATGTAGTTGTATTATTCATGAATGCTTGACAACGGTAAGTAACAATCGTGGAATATTAGAAGTCGAGAATCCGACACCTAATGACGTTATCTTTTCCCTAGACAGGCCCGCACAGGCAGAGTTATACAATATCGAGTGCACGCGTACTGACCGCGCCCAAAATGATCGCGCGAAACGTGTATTAGAACGATTACGTACGGATCATATGAACGCAGAGGCAAAAGCGAACCTGGAATCTTTGTGTTCGCAGTATGCAGACGTGTTTTATCTGGAAGGTGAACCCCTTACATTCACTAACCAAATTAAGCACAGTATAAAAACCACCGATGAAGTTCCTATCTATACAAAAACTTATAGATATCCGTATGTACACAGGCAAGAAGTTAGGGAACAAATAGACAAAATGTTGGAACAGGGTATCATAAGACCTTCCCGCTCCGCGTGGAGCTCACCAATCTGGATTGTGCCGAAGAAAGCCGACGCCTCTGGTAAAACTAAATGGCGACTCGTTATAGACTTCCGTAAGTTAAACGAGAAAACCCTGGATGACAAGTATCCCATACCCAACATAACAGACGTGTTGGACAAGCTGGGACGATGTCAATATTTCACCACCTTGGACTTAGCCAGTGGGTTTTATCAGGTTGAGATGGAAACATCTGATGGATCCATCCCAAAAACAGCTTTCAATGTCGAAAACGGACATTACGAATTTTTACGCATGCCAATGGGACTCAAAAATAGTCCATCTACGTTTCAACGTGTCATGGACAATGTTCTCAAAGAATTGCAAAATACTGTATGTCTCGTTTACCTCGACGATATTATAGTCTTCAGCGCTTCACTACAGGAGCACATGGTAAATCTGGGTAAAGTCTTTCAAAAACTTCGTGAATCTAATTTTAAGATTCAGATGGACAAGTCTGAATTTCTTAAATTAGAAACACCATATCTCGGGCATATTATCAGTGGAGAAGGCATCAAGCCTAACCCAGATAAAATAGCCGCCATACAAAAATACCCTATTCCGAAGACAACCAAAGAAATTAAAAGTTTTCTAGGGTTGTTAGGATATTATCGCCGTTTTATTCCGGACTTGTCTAAAATCACAAAACCTATGACATCTATGCTCAAAAAGGGTGTAAAAATAAAACTTACCCCTGAATACGTTCAGAGTTTTGAGCACTGCAAAACACTGTTAACTAACGATCCGATTTTACAATACCCGGATTTCTCTAAGGAGTTTATCCTGACCACTGACGCATCGAACATCGCGTTAGGAGCTGTTTTATCACAAGGTACGATAGGCGCGGACAAACCAGTAGCCTACGCGTCGAGAACTTTGAACGATAGTGAAATAAATTATTCCACTATCGAAAAAGAACTCTTAGCTATCGTTTGGGCTACTAAATACTTCAGGCCGTACCTATTTGGCCGAAAGTTTAAAATAGTAACGGATCATAAACCGTTACAATGGCTCGTTAATATTAAAGAACCCAATTCACGATTAACGAGATGGCGTTTAAAACTGTCGGAATACGACTACACCGTGGTGTATAAGAAAGGGAAACATAATGTAAATGCAGATGCTTTATCCCGCGTCGAATTACACAACGAAGAGACTAGTTCCATGGACGTGAACCCTTCTGAGAGGCCGCCCTCTCCATCTGGCTCTCGAACACTCACCGCCCATACGTCTCAGGAGAACCCAATCCTCGAGGTTCCTATTAGTGAAGATCCTTTAAATTTTCAACGACAACTAGTGTTGTCAGTAGTCGATGACGTCAAGCGTCGCCCAGCCGTTTCAAAACCTTTTGAAACACATACGCGTACCGTGGTCCAAATTTCACATACAGATTTAGAAAATGACGTTGTTAACGCCATTAAGGAATACATCAACCCAAAAGTAAAAACTGGCCTATTGATAACACCTCCCCTAGCAATGTACTCTATAATTCCCATTATCCAAAATAAATTCCGTAGTTCCGCCATGAATTTAGTGTTGAGTAAATCAGAATTAGAAAATGTAAAGGAGTACTTTAGGCAGCAGGAAATAATTAGGAATTACCACGACGGCAAGACGAACCACCGCGGAATAAACGAAACTTATTTGGCATTATCAAAACGTTATTACTGGCCTAAAATGAAGGACCAAATTTCAAAATTTATTAACGACTAGCTTTTGCCCGCGACTTCGTCCGCGTGGCGTGTTATATAAGAGAGAGATCTTCGTGTGTGTGGGAGTGCATACTTATGCAGTTTAGATTTTTTCATAAGTACAATTTTTTTCCCAATAACTCCCATTTTTCAAAATACAGCCAAAAATAAACTTTATATTTACTAAGGTATGCATGCATGCTAGATTGAATCAATTGATTGAATTGATTTTTTTTAATTGATTGTTCATTGAGTTTTCATTTTAATACACACTTCCTCTCTTTCCTTCAACGTTGCTGTGCCCTACAGGGTCCATGTTTTAGTTCCTATGCCTATGTAACACCCCATTGTACTACATGGAATGCAATAAATAATTTAATTGAATTGAATTGAAAACATCTATCTTACGCGGTTTCGATTTTTTCATACAAATGTTTTTTCCCGCTAACTACCGTTCCCGTGGGAATTTTGTAATATCCTGTTGCAACTAAGCTTTAAGTTTACTAAAGTACCTGCATGCCAAATTTCAAACGTCTAACTTGAGTGGTTTAGATTTTTCATACAAAAGGATTTTCCCGCTAATTCCCGTTCCCGTGAGAAATTTGGGAATTCCTTTCTTAGTGCACCTCTACGGTACCTATGGTACCTGCATGCCAAATTTCAAACGTCTAGCTTGAGTGGTTTAGATTTTTCATACAAAAGGATTTTCCCGCTAATTCCCGTTCCCGTGAGAATTTTGGGAATTCCTTTATTAGTGCACCTCTACGGTACCTATGGTACCTGCATGCCAAATTTCAAACGTCTAGCTTGAGTGGTTTAGATTTTTCATACAAAAGGATTTTCCCGCTAATTCCCGTTCCCGTGGGAATTGAAATTCCTTTCTTAGTACACCTCTACGGTATCTAAGGTACCTGCATGACAAATTTCAAACATCTAACTTGAATGGTTTAGATTTTTCATACAAAAGGATTTTCCCGCTAATTCCCGTTCCCGTGAGAATTTTGGGAATTCCTTTCTTAGCGCACCTCTACGGTACCTATGGTACCTGCATGACAAATTTCAAACGTCTAACTTGAGTGGTTTAGATTTTTCATACAAAAGGATTTTCCCGCTAATTCCCGTTCCCGTGAGAATTTCGGGAATTCCTTTCTTAGTACACCTCTACGGTATCTAAGGTAGCTGCATGACAAATTTCAAACATCTAACGTGAATGGTTTAGGTTTTTCATACAAAAGGATTTTCCCGCTAATTCCCGTTCTCGTGGGAATTTCGGGAATTCCTTTCTTAATGCACCTTTACGGTACCTAAGGTACCTGCATGACAAATTTCAAACGTCTAACTTGAGTGGTTTAGATTTTTCATACAAAAGGATTTTCCCGCTAATTCCCGTTCTCGTGGGAATTTCGGGAATTCCTTTCTTAGTGCACCTCTACGGTACCTAAGGTATCTGCATGCCAAATTTCAAACGTCTAACTTGAGTGGTTTAGATTTTTCATACAAAAGGATTTTCCCGCATTCCCGTTCCCGTGAGAATTTCGGGAATTCCTTTCTTAGTGTACCTCTACGGTATCTAAGGTACCTGCGTGCCAAATTTCAAACGTCTAACTTGAGTGGTTTAGATTTTTCATACAAAAGGATTTTCCCGCTAATTCCCGTTCCCGTAGGAATTTCGGAAATTCCTTTCTTAGTGCACCTCTACGGTATCTAAGGTACCTGCATGCCAAATTTCAAACGTCTAACTTGAGTGGTTTAGATTTTTCATACAAAAGGATTTTCCCGCTAATTCCCGTTCCCGTAGGAATTTCGGAAATTCCTTTCTTAGTGCACCTCTACGGTATCTAAGGTACCTGCATGCCAAATTTCAAACGTCTAACTTGAGTGGTTTAGATTTTTCATACAAAAGAATTTCCCTTCACTACTCTGCTCCTATTGATTGTAGCGTGATGAAAGGTATACTATAACCTGTCCAGGAGTGTGAAGAATAATTGTACCAAGTTTCATTAAAATCCGTCCAGTAGTTTTTGTTTCTATAAGGAACATACAGACAGACAGACAGACAGACAGACAGACAGACAGACAGACAAAAATTTTACTGATTGCATTTTTGGCATCAGTATCGACCACTTATCACCCCCTGATAGTTATTTTGAAAAAATATTTAATGTACAGAATTGACCTCTCTACAGATTTATTATAAGTATAGATTGTACGGTGTGTGGTCAAGGTAAGTATGATCGCAACCCCATCAAGCAAAGGTTTAATATCGTTCCTCCAGCCACCAAGCCATTTGAAATTGTACATGTGGACCTTCTCACTATCGAAAGTGAGAAATATCTAACTATCGTAGATGTGTTTTCCAAATACGGCCAAGCGTACCATCTACGTGATGGCACAGCCCTAAGTGTAATACAAGGGTTACTCCACTATGGTACTCACCATGGGTTACCTCTCAATATTGTTAGTGATAACGGCCCTGAATTCACGAATCAGATGTTCATCGAATTTTTAAAAGTACATAACATAGATCACCATAAAACACTTCCCCACTGTCCAAATGATAACGGAATCGTCGAACGCTTTCACTCCACCCTACTGGAACATCTAAGGTTGTTACGTCTAAAACAGAAAAATGAACCCGTCGTAAACTTAATGCCTTACGCAGTTATAGCATACAATGGATCTATACATAGTTTTACTAAATGTAGACCTTGTGACCTTATACGCGGCCATCTCGATCCTCGAGATCCCGTAAGCATAAATTTAACAAATCATTTACTTCAACAGTATATAGAATCGCACAGAAATCAGATGAAAGAGGTTTATAACATAATAAATGAGTCTTCTCTTCATGATCGTACAAATCTTATAGAGAACAGGAATAAGGACCGTGAGGACGAGGAGCAGTACCACCCTGATCAGCAAGTCTTCATTAAGAACCCGGTAGCAAGTCGCCAAAAACTAGCGCCTCGTTACACACAGGATAAAGTCTTGGCCGACTTACCAATTCATATTTACACCTCCAAAAAAAGAGGTCCTGTTGCTAAGTCGCGCTTAAAACGCGCCCCTAAATCTAGTAAATTGTTACAGGTTTCTGGTGATGATAGCTGTCCAGTGGGTTCGAGCGACAAAGGACATAAGACTTGAAAATCTAGATGACGGACCGGGACTCTTACCTTTTAAAAATTCGTTTAATAACCGATGTAGAAACCGCGCGATTAGTTTATTTTGCCTACTTCCACAGTCTAATGTCGTACGGCATCTTGCTGTGGGGTCATGCTGCAGATATGAACAGCATTTTTGTTCTGCAAAAGCGAGCCATTCGGGCGATTTACAAATTGGGACCCAAGATGTCACTTAGAAATAAATTTAAAGAAATTAATATTTTAACTTTGGCATCACAATATATCTTTGAAAACTTAATATATGTAAAAAAACATATAGGATTATTTGCAAAAAATAGCGATCGGCACAGTGTTAATACCAGGAACAAAAATAAACTTGCTTTACAAGTCAGTCGATTACATAAGATTACTAAATCTTTTAAGGGGCAATGTATACGTTTTTACAATAAGATTCCCATTGACATTCAGAATTTGCCTTTCAACTGTTTTAAGACAGTAGTTAAACAAAAACTTTACAAAAAAGGTTATTATAAAGTTAGTGATTATTTAGAAGATATGAATGCATGGGATTAACTGTCTGAGAACTGATATTAGGCAGCTAAATTACTCAATTGTATACCAATATTTTATGTTTTATGTTTATTTTTTTAAAGAACGTCTAGGGCCCTGTGCCGAGGTTTTTCTTGCAGCTTCTTTTCCCCGGCTATACAGGTTGTGAGAAGCTGCAGTAGTTTTAGGCGGATGAGACGTTCGTTATGTAAAATTGACGATTCAAAGTGTAACTATGTTACCTACTGAATAAAGATATTTTTGAATTTGAATTTGAATTTGAATTAAACTAGGACCGACAAGACTTATTTCCCATTACCACACATTTGTGCAATATGTACAAATCAACGACATTAAAGACAAAATTGACATGATAAAACTACAAATACGTGACTTTGAGACTAAACTACCGAATGACACGTATACCCTTTACGAACTACAGATAAATTATCTCTCAGAAAAACTGGATAATGTTATAGAACATTTGAGAAGTCTAGAACCAAACCGCGTTAAAAGAGGATTAATCGATGGCTTAGGCTCAGTTATAAAAAGCGTTACAGGTAACCTTGATTATTCCGATGCCGTAAGATATAATGAATTAATTAAAGTTTTACAAGCAAATGAAAACAAAATCATAACTGAACTCGATAATCATGTTAGTTTGTCTAAGGAATGGATGTCGCAACATTATGAGGTAATGTCGCAACTAGCAGAGAATCAAAAACAAATTAATTCTACACTTGAGCTTTTACTAAATTCCGAATCATATAGAGAAAGCAGCTTAATTAAATATGCTAAGTTTTATCAATTACTTACTATAATTAGCGCAAACACTGAACATTTAGTTAAGGAATTATCTAGGATAGAAAACATGTTAGCATTTATACAAGCATCTAGTACTCATCATTCTATGTTAAGTACAGTTGTCTTAAAAAATATGATTAATAAGCTTAGGTTATTATACGGACGAGATAGGATATTAAACTTAGAGATTAGAAATTATTATAATATAATAAAACCAGGGTCGTATTACGTAGGAAATCAATTAGTTATACTTTTCAAAATTCCTATATTAGATATAAATACTTACGATCTATATAAATTAGCGTTAGCACCCAATAGAAATCATCAAGTCATCATACCTCCCTACCCTTACATAGCAACCGAAGGGAAATTATTCATGTACATAGAGGCTGAATGCCCGAAGGTTGAGGAGTTATACCTCTGTACAGAAAATCTCAATCATCAAATCAGAAAGCACGATGACTGTGTCCATACTTTAATCACCAACCAGTCTATTAGCAGCTTTTGCGAACCGACCACTATCGAGCTGAAGAGAGAAGCCATGGAACAGCTGGATGACAGAAGCTACATCGTGTCCTTCCCAAACCTCACAAGAACCCAACTTACCTGTGACGGCGACGACTACGATCAACTTCAAGGGAGCTACTTAGTGACGATGCCGCTACACTGTATTCTACGTACTGAAGAATTCACCATTGTTAATGAAAACGATCAAATTGCTGGCCAACCGCTGAAGCTCAAGAAAATATCCTTCACTGAAAGCCAAAAATCTACTACATCTCAACGGTTCCAGATGAACTCTATAAACCTGAAAGCTCTACATGACATTCAAAAGAAAATTACTTTACAAGCACCCATCGAAGTAGAAAGTGTGGTACCACACTCACTGTATCACACAACCATCCCATTTTATGCACTTGTATTAGGTGCACTTGTACTGAGTATCATCATTTTAATACTAAAACGCCAGAAGAAATTCAACAAAATTAAAAATCATTCTACCTCTACAAAAAGCGAAACGAAATATGAAGACATAGGAGAACCAGGCAAGAGGAATCATCCCGCAATATTTTCTATAAAAACATAGAAAATAGTTGCTGTTCTTCGGGAGGGAGATGTTACGTCATCATCCCCTATGTATAATGCTGACTACACCCCAACGATGCACACGGCACTAATATATGACGCCATTGATGGCCTAGATTATTTCGCAATAGAAACTGGAAACTGCTGAAGCAGCGGCGCATCGGAAGCGCGTGTGACCTCGAAGACGAGCCCTGGGAACCACTTTGACACACGCATCGGTCGGGTCGAGTTGTGGATTAGTATTAAGTTAATTAAGTAAAACAGTGTATTTTTTCTATCTTGAAGAAATTCCAATAAATTAATTTGTAGAAATTTCGTTTTTTTTTACATCCTTCGACTGTCGCTTTCGTAATTGGTGTTAGATGCTGATCGACTTTATTATACTAACTCATACTCGTACTAAGAGATGCGAGCAACAATAACAAGTCTCCTGAAGAATGTTCCAGTCAAAGAGTTTATAAGTTGTGGAATATCTTTGAACAGGCACTCAAGAAGACAAAATCACAGGCCATAGGCTTATGGAAAAAAGTGATAAGTGGTATTATACAGAAAAACAAATATCTCCAAGACAGGTAATAAAATAATAAGGATTTTAATTTATGTTGTGCCATTTAAAAGTTATGTGATTGAATCATAATTGCTATAAGGCAATAATTATGATTAAACATTGTTCTAATTTCAATTTAATGTTGGCAATGTTTAAATTCTATCCTTTCACATTAAATAATATTGTTACAATCATTAAATAATATTGTTACCTACAATCAGGTATATTCTGCAATATATTATTATATGTGTATGGAGTGCCTAATTTATATTTATTGGCTCCATAGGGACGGCAAACTACAATTAATTTTTAAGAACATTCATATTTGCTTTCAGATGCCTGATGGATGCTTGAATTAGAGATGGATGGTTGTTTGCAGGATGAGCTCACATCGAAAACATTAATATTTAGTGAACAGTAAAGCTGTGTTAAGTGTGCCGTTGCATTGTATGTAGTTAGTAGCTATTTATGTTCATAGATGTTGTTAAACTACCTATGAGCTTAAATCACTTTATATTATCATATCATAACATAACATAACAAATACTTTTTTGCACAAACAGGAAAAAACAAAATACAAAACAAAAGAGAAATAGAATTAGTACAATAGGCGGCCTTATCATTAAATAGATAAAAAAAATAACTATGTATATTTTAATGTTATTGTTAAGTTTTTATATAGCTACTTACTAATAATGTAACCATACATCTCATCATCTCCTATTACATAGCTTGTGAGGTGGATGGCGAACCTCATCAACCCTGTTATAGAATTATTACTGAACCACCCTGTTGTTACATAAACCAAGTCCCCTGACATGGTTTATGTAACAACTATGTATTTATAATAGTAAGTAGTAACTGGGACCAACAGCTTCACATGCCATCCAAAGGATCGCAAAGTAATTTTTGTGATATGTCGACACCGGGTTCGAACTTTGGATTGTGAGCCTGTCAGTCAACCACTCTGAATCGCAGAGAAGGGGAGGAAAGTAGTTGGTTAAGTTGATGTTTTATTAAACTATTTGATTAATTGTAGAAATATTTTGTATGAGTATGAGTTGCACCTATGACATATTTTAAATATAATAATAAAACAACTTATTTCTAAAAATATGTCTTTTATTACTTTTTTAAACAAAATTGTTTCTTTTTAAAATTAACTTGAAAAATATAGAGTTTAATGATGTTTTTTCTACTGATAGGATAACACAATCAGTGGTTTGACCAGTTGTTAGTTACATTTTGATGTAAGCACCTGCAGGCATTGAATTTATGACCTCTTGAAAATTTCCACATGAAACATCCTTTGGTAGTTTACTAATGAGGTACTTCCAGGCTACGTTCCCCAAAAAATATATAGATGGTGCTGTACAGAGGTGTGTTCGTTTAACCTTCCAATTTCATGGATAACACGCATGTATCTACTTGTTTTACCTTGGTTTTTGAGTATATATGAAGACCCTTGTAATTACACCCAGGCACAACACATCTTCCACCTAATATTATTCTGATCAAAATAAAGAGAAGCAATATAGGTAGGTAGCAACACTATTCTATACCTACATATCTGATTCATATAACAATACATACCTCTGCCATCAAATTATATTTTTTCAATATAATTATTTACCGCAGCAAGAACAAAATAGGTAGGTATTTATCACGTTAAATCTGGACAGCGCCATCTATATATTTTTTTGGGAACATAGCCTGAAGAGTATCTCATTAGTTTTTTTTATAAATATTTCTATTACTTAAGTATCTATAATGTTACTGGTGCTGTTTCTAGTAGGTACCTACTCAACATCTAAGTGTATTTGAAGTTACACCTGTCATTTCCTTATCAGTTGAAAAGGAAAGGGACGAGTAAACAACGCGTAGAACTTTTGGAATACACGTCAATTTTAGGCAGAAAATTAAAAAAGAACCTTCTTTAATATTGACCTTAAATTTAAAATTTAATATATAACCCGACAAAATTAAGTTAACAGCACACGCCAAAAGAATTGCATATGAGCGAGATGCCTATTTTATAACTAACAGTTGTCAATCATCCGTCCTTTCCTTTTCGGCGGATAAGAATAAAAAAAAAAAAAAACAATTATTGGCAAGCTTGCTGCAAAATGTTACGGCCTCTTTTTGAGGCTACAAGAATTATAATAGTAAAAAAAAATAATTGCAGCCTAGCCGCCATTTAATTTTTTTGTAACTATAAATTTAACCTGACTACTTCTAACGGCTACCTCACTTTGTTCAGCAGACATCTGGTTTATCCGCCATTTTGTTTTGAGGAAAAATATGACGTTCTGATCAAATACCTTATATATAATTTCTACCCCGTGCCTCCTTATAAAAAACAAAATTTTGTATGGCGGCCATCTTCTTTTTCCGCCATTTCGTTTTTGTCTGCAGCGATTGGATTTGTCAAAGATTTAAATACGAGTCGTGTATTGGTTCAGGCAAGATATTTCTGCCAGGCCGTAAGGTGTCTCCTTGATGCGGAGCAGTTTTCGAAGATCGAGCAGTAATTTCATAGGAAATATGACGTTCTGATCAGACCCTCCATACGTCATTTTTACCCCCCCAAGGCATTTTCTGGAAAAACAAAATTTTGTATGGCGGCCATCTTGTTTTTTCGCCATTTTGTCTTTTTTTCACCCGCGATAGAATTTGACCAAGATGTAAACAGGTCTCGTGAAAACAAAAAAGTACCAGGTGCGATAGATTTGCCAGGCCGTAAGGTGTCTCCCTGATGCGAAGCAGTTTTCCAAGATGACGTTCCGATCATCAATTTTACCTCTGAGACATTTTCTGGAAAAACAAAAATTTGTATGGCGGTCATCTTGTTTTTCGGCCACTTTGTTTTTTTTCACCGAGAATAAAATTTGACCAAGAATTAAATAGGTTTACGAATTTTTACACCAAATCTTTTTCCGTGTACGCTGTGAGACTGTGGAATTCTCTGCCACCCTCTATTAGACAAGCTAAATCCTTGCATATTTTTCAAAATCTTCTTCGTTATTATTTTGAACGTCAGTGTGGTTACTCATAAATTATTATTTACTGCTTTTATATATGTATATTTATAGATTTTCTATTTTCTTTTTTTTTTTGTGTCTTGAATGTACTCCGAGGTTACTCTTATATCCTTTTTTTTTTTGTTTTTTTTTTTTTCTTCTATTTTTTTTTAAAGGAAGAATTGTTAATGGTTCTGTTTTTATAATGAAGTGTCATCGTCTGAATCTCTTGAGTTGCTTATTATTAGGTATTTTGTGTGTACTATTTATATAAGTAGGTATATATGCTAGGTTATGTATATAGGTTAGGTATATATTATATTTGTAAGTATGTTATATATTTATTTGCATGTATTTGTTGTTAAGTTGTATGCATAGTTTGTACCCGCAATCTTTCAAATTTTTTTTTTTTTTTTTACCTTTTTCCTCACCTTATGGTTGTCTGGAAGAAATCGCTTTAAGCGATAAGGCCGCCATTGCCATGTACTTAGTTAAGAGACTTTTTGTAATTATTTCTTTTTATTTTGGTGCAATAAAGTGTATTTGTATTTGTATTTGTATTTGTAGGTTTCGTGAAAACAAAAAAGGTCCAGATGCGATAGTTTCGCCAGGCCGTAGGGTGCCGCTCTGATGCGGAGCAGTTTTCAAAGATCGAGAAGTATTTCCATACTCTTCAAGACGTTTCGATCAAAACCCTCATACATAATTTTTATCCCAGAGGTATTTTCAGGAAAAACGAAAAATTTGTATGGCAGCCATCTTGATTTTCCGCCATTTTGATTTTTTTCACCGGCGATAAAATTTGACTAAGGTTCAAATACGTTGTGCGTATAAAGAATTGTTCCAGGTGCGATAGTTTCGCCAGGCCGTAGGATGTATCTCTGATGCGGAGCAGTTTTCCAAAATCTGGAAAGTTCCCCATACTCGACGGGAGGTCCAGATCACAACCCTATACACAGTTTTTACCCCCGAGACATTTTCTGGAAAAACAAAATGTTGTATGGCGGCCATCTTGTTTTTCCGCTATTTTGACTTTTTTTCACCCACGATAAAATTTGACCAAGATTTAAGTAGGTTTTGTGAAAAAAGAATCGTTCCAGATGCGATAGTTTCGCCAGGCCGTACGGTGCCGCTCTGATGCGGAGCAGTTTTCAAAGATCGAGAAATATTTCCATACTCTTCATGACGTTCCGATCAAAACCCTCATACATAATTTTTATCCCAGAGGCATTTTCAGGAAAAACTAAAAATTTGTATGGCGGCCATCTTGTTTTTCCGCCATTTTGATTTTTTTTCACCCACAATAGAATTTGACCAAGATTTAAATAGGTTTCGTGAAAAAATTATTGTTCTAGGTGCGATAGTTGCGCCAGACCATAGGGTGTCTCCCTGATGCTGAGCAGTTTTCCAAGATCTGGAAGTTTTCTCATACTCAACAATACGTTCCGATTACAACCCCATACACAATATTTACCCACGAGGCATTTTCAGGAAAAACGAAAAAAATGTATGGCGGCCATCTTGATTTTCCGCCATTTTGATTTTTTTTCACCGGCAACTAAATTTGACCAAGATTTAAATAGGTATCGTGAAAACTAAAAAGTTCCACGTGCGATAGTTTCACCAGGCCGTAGGGTGTCTCCCTGATGCGGAGCAGGTTTTCAAGATCGAGAAGTATTTCCATACTCAACAATACGTTCCGATTACACCCCCATTCACAGTTTTTACCCCCGAGACATTTTCTGGAAAAATAAAATTTTGTATGGCGGCCATCTTGTTTTTCCGCCATTTTGATTTTTTTTCTCCCACAATAGAATTTGACCAAGATTTAAATAGGTTTTGCGAAAAAAAATTTGATCCAGGTATAATAGTTGCGCCAGACTGTAGGGTGTCTCCCTGATGCGGAGCAGTTTTCCAGGATCTGGAAGTTTTCCCATACTCACCGGAAGGTCCAGATCACACCCCCCATACATCACTTTTACCCCCCGACGCTCCTTCTGGGAGAACAATTATGTCAGTGAGTGAGTCAGTCAGTCAGTGGGTTTGCAGCTATATATATTATAAAATAAAATAATAAAATAACTAGATGTCGCGTGGTTGGCTCGCAGCAAGCTGCTCGCGTGTCTTGTTTTCCCGTAATTTTTTTTACTGCGATAGAATTTGACCAAGAATTAAATAGGTCTCGTGAAATCAAAGAAGTTCTAGGTGCTATAGTTTTGTAGGGTGTCTCCCTGATGCGGAGCAGTTTTTGAAGGTCGGGAAGTATTTCCATACTCAACATGACATTTTAATCACATCCCTCATACATCATATTCACTCCCGAGGCATTTTCAGGAAAAACGAAAAATTTGTATGGCGGCCATCTTGAATTTCCGCCATTTTGTTTTTTTTTCAACTGCAATTAAATTTGACCAAGATTTAAATAGGTTTTGCGAAAAAAAAATTGCTCCAGGTTTTATAGTTTTGCCAGGCCGTAGGGTGTCTCCCTGATGCGGAGCAGTTTTCCAAGATTTGGGATTTTTTCCATACTCACCAGGAGGTCCCGATCACACCCCCCATTTATCATTTTGACCCGCCGACCCTCCTTCTGGGAGAACAATTATGTCAGTGAGTGAGTCAGTCAGTCAGTGGGTTTGCAGCTATATATAATATAATAATAATAATAACTAGATGTCGCGTGGTTCGCTCGCAGCAAGCTGCTCGCGTGTCTTGTTTTCCCGCCATTTTTTTACCGCGATAGAATTTGACCAAAACTTAAATAGGTCTCGTGAAATCAAAAAAGTTCTAGGTGCAATAGTTTTGCGAGGCCGTTTGGTGTCTCCCTGATGCGGAGAAGTTTTCCAAGATGACGTTCCGATCACACCCCTATACATCATTTTTACACCCGAGACATTTTCTGGAAAAACAAAAAATTATATGGCGGCCATCTTGTTTTTCGGCCATTTTGTTTTTTTTTCACCGGCGATAAAATTTGACCAAATTTAAATAGGTTTCGTGAAAATAAAAAAGTTCCAGGTGCGATAGTTTTGCCAGGCCGTAGGGTGTCTGCTTGATGCGGAGCAGTTTTCCAAGATGACGTTCCGATCATCAATTTTACCTCTGAGACATTTTCTGGAAAAACAAAAATTTGTATGGCGGCCATCTTGTTTTTCCGCCATTTTGTTTTTTTTCACCGGCGATAAAATTTGACCAAGAATTAAATAGGTTTCGTGAAAACAAAAAAGGTTCAGATGCGATAGTTTCGCCAGGCCGTGGGGTGCCCCTGATGCGGAGCAGTTTTCAAAGATCGAGAAGTATTTCCATACTTTCAAAGACGTTTCGATCAAAACCCTCATACATAATTTTTATCCCAGAGGCATTTTCAAGAAAAACTAAAAATTTGTATAGCGGCCATCTTGAATTTCAACCATTTTGATTTTTTTTCACAGGCAAATGAATTTGATCAAGATTTAAATAGGTATTGTGAAAACTAAAAAGTTCCAGGCGCGATAGGTTTGCCAGGCCGAAGGGGGTCTCCCTGATGCGGAGCAGTTTCTGAAGATCAAGAAGTATTTACATACTCAACATGACCTTCTGATTACGCCACCATACACTGTTTTTGCCCCCGGGACATTTTCTGGAAAAACAAAATTTTGTATGGCGGCCATCTTGTTTTTTTTCACTGGCGATAAAATTTGACCAAGACTTTAATAGGCTTTGTGAAAACAAAAAAGTTCCAGGTGCGATAGTTTCGCCAGACTGTAGGGTGTCTCCCTGATGCGGAGCAGCTTTCGAAGATCGAAAAGTATTTCCATACTCAACATGATGTTTCGATCATATTCCTCATACATCATTTTTACCCCTGAGGCTTTTTTCTGGAAAAACAAAAATTTGTATGGCGGCCATCTTGTTTTTCGGCCATTTTGTTTTTTTTTTCACTGGCGATAAAATTTGACCAAGACTTTAATAGGCTTCGTGAAAACAAAAAAGTTCCAGGTGCGATAGTTTCGCCAGGCTGTAGGGTGTCTCCCTGATGCGGAGCAGCTTTCGAAGATCGAAAAGTATTTCCATACTCAACATGATGTTTCGATCACATTCTTCATACATCATTTTTACCCCCGAGGCATTTTCGGGAAAAACGAAAATTTTGTATGGCGGCCATCTTGTTTTACCGCCATTTTGTTTTTTTTTCACCGGCAATTAAATTTGATTAAGATTTAAATAGGTATCGTGAAAACTAAAAAGTTCCATGTGCGATAGTTTCACCAGGCCGTAGTGTGTCTCCCTGATGCGGAGCAGTTTTTCAAGATCAAGAAGTATTTCCATACTCGACAAGACACTCCGATTACATTCCCATACATAGTTTTTACCCCCGAGACATTTTCTGGAAAAACGAATTTTTGTATGGCGGCCATCTTGTTTTTCCGCCATTTTGATTTTTTTTCACCGGCCATAGGATTTGACTAAGAATTAAATAGGTTTTGTGAAAAAAGAATCGATCCAGGTGCGATAGTTTTGCCAGGCCGTAGGGTGTCTCCCTGATGCGGAGCAGATTTTGAAGATAAAGAAGTGTTTTCATACTCCACAAAACGTTTCGATTACACCCCTATACACAATTTATACCTCCGAGACATTTTCTGGAAAAACAAAAATTTGTATGGCGGCCATCTTGTTTTTCGGCCATTTTGTTTTTTTTCATTGGCGATAAAATTTGACCAAGACTTTAATAGGCTTCGTGAAAACAAAAAAGTTCCAGGTGCGATAGTTTCGCCAGGCTGTAGGGTGTCTCCCTGATGCGGAGCAGCTTTCGAAGATCGAAAAGTATTTCCATACTCAACATGATGTTTCGATCACATTCCTCATACATCATTTTTACCCCCGAGGCATTTTCGGGAAAAACGAAAATTTGGTATGGCGGCCATCTTGTTTTTCCGCCATTTTGTTTTTTTTTCTGCGCGGAATGGATTTGACCAAGATTTAAATATGTTTCGCGAAAGAAAACTTGCTCCAGGTTTTATAGTTTTGCCAGGCCGTAGGGTGTCTCCCTGATGCGGAGCAGGTTTTCAAGATCGAGAAGTATTTCCATACTCAACAATACGTTTCGATTACACATCCATACAGAGTTTTGACCCACGAGACATTTTCCGGAAAAATAAAATTTTGTATGGCGGCCATCTTGTTTTTCCGCCATTTTGTTTTTTTTTTCACCAAAGGTTGAATATGACCAAGAATTAATTAGGTTTTGTGAAAAAAGAATCGTTCCAGGTGCGATAGTTTCGCCAGACTGTAGGGTGTCTCCCTGATGCGGAGCAGTTTTCCAAGATCTGGAAGTTTTCCCATACTCACCGGTAGGTCCCGATCACACCCCCCATACATCATTTTTACCCCCCGACGCTCCTTCTGGGAGAACAACCCTGTCAGTGAGTAAGTGAGTCAGTGAGTCAGTCAGTACATGGGTTTGTAGCTTTATATAATATAATAACTAGATGTCGCGTGGTTCGCTCGCAGCAAGCTGCTCGCGTGTACTGTATTAGTTCGAAGCTTTGTATGGCGGCCATCTTGTTTTCCCGCCATATTTTTACCGCGATAGAATTTGACCAAGACTTAAATAGGTCTCGTGAAATTAAAAAAGTTCTAGGTGCTATAGTTTTGCCAGGCCGTAGGGTGACCCCTGATGCGGAGCAGTTTTCCAAAATGACGTTCCGATCACACCCCAATACATCATTTTTACCTCTGAGACATTTTCTGGAAAAACAAAAATTTGTATGGCGGCCATCTTGTTTTTCGGCCATTTTGTTTTTTTTTCACTGGCGATAAAATTTGACCAAGACTTTTATAGGCTTCGTGAAAACAAAAAAGTTCCAGGTGCGATAGTTTCGCCAGGCTGTAGGGTGTCTCCCTGATGCGGAGCAGCTTTCGAAGATCGAAAAGTATTTCCATACTCAACATGATGTTTCGATCACATTCCTCATACATCATTTTTACCCCCGAGGCATTTTCGGGAAAAACGAAAATTTTGTATGGCGGCCATCTTGTTTTTCCGCCATTTTGGTTTTTTTTCACCGGTGATTGAATTTGACCAAGATTTAAATAGGTTTCGTGAAAACTAAAAAGTTCCACGTGCGATAGTTTCACCAGGCCGTAGGGTGTCTCCCTGATGCGGAGCAGTTTTTCAAGATTGAGCAGTATTGAAATACTCAACATGACGATTCGATCACATTCTTATACATCATTTTTACCCTCGAGGCATTTTCAGGAAAAACGAAAATTTTGTATGGCGGCCATCTTGTTTTTCCGCCATTTTGTTTTTTTTTCACCGGGGATTGGATTTGACCAAGATTTAAATATGTTTCGCGAAAGAAAAATTGCTCAAGGTTTTATAGTTTTGCCAGGCCGTAGGGTGTCTCCCTGATGCGGAGCAGTTTTTCAAGTTCAAGAAAAATTTCCATAGTCAACGGGATGTTCCGATTACAACCCCATACACAGTTTTTACCAACGAGACATTTTCTGGAAAAACAAAATTTTGTATGGCGGCCATCTTGTTTTTCCGCCATTTTGATTTTTTTTCGACGGCGATTGGTTTTGACCAGGAATTAAATAGGTTTCGTGAAAAAAGAATCGTTGTCTCTCTGATGCGGAGCAGTTTTCCAAGATCTGGAAGTTTTCCCATACTCACCGGGAGGTCCCGATCACACCCCCCATACATCACTTTTACCCCCCGACGCTCCTTCTGGGAGAACAACCCTGTCAGTGAGTCAGTCAGTGAGTCAGTCAGTCAGTACATGGGTTTGTAGCTTTATATATTATAATAATAGCTTTATAATATAATAATAATAATAATAACTAGTTATATAATATAATAACTAGATGGTGCTAAGTGCGCTCGCTGCTAAAGCAGCTTCGCGGGCGTTGTACGTGGATTGACGTTTTCGTATAGTTTGTTTCGCATCACAGATTTGTAATAACTATTAAGACAGACACAAAAAGAAATAAAAAAAATGTGTAGGATATTGTTGGTTTATTTTATGTTATCAAAAAATAAAAATATAAAATTATATTCTCTTTCTCTCCCTTGCATTGTTCCCATATGGTGGTGGGCTCTTTTTTCCGAGTCTTTTCCTTCCACTTCGCTCTGTTGGATGTATCGTCTGCGGAAACATTGCAGGAACAAAGATCTTCTTTGATGACATCTGCTTCTTTGCCTTCTGTATTTCCTGTTAAAAATAAAATAATATTAATTTATTTATAATAACGTATATTTATAATAACGTATAGATATAATATCCTTAGTAGTATGTTATTGGGCATTCTAGACCATCGAAGTGAAGGGATTCGCGAAAATGTTCTTGGGCATTCTAGACCATCTTCGTTCAGTCGGATCGCTCGAGCGCCAACGCGCTATCGCGCGCGCTCTCGCGGATCCCTTCACTTCGATGGTCTAGAATGCCCAAGAACATTTTCGCGAATCCCTTCACTTCGATGGTCTAGAAATACCCAATAACATCGATGGTTCTTAATATTACGATCAATCGGTTAGCAACTACAACACTCACCAGTATAGCACGAGTCGATTTCATATCACATTTTTTTGAGTCTAGATTTTTGTCCTGGCTTTCTAGACCACTTTATCGTTAAAACACAAAACTTCACTTCGTTCGCTTGCGTTCACTCCGTTCCGTGTGGGGTTTTAACAATAAACTCGTCTAGAATGTTCAATTCACAAATTGAAAGTAGGTATATTCACACAACAATAAACTGTTTTAAAATAATTATCTAATCGACAACGTAAAACAGTATTACCACCGTTTGTGGTTGTCACAATTTCGAATTAGAATGCTCATAACCTACGGGACAGCATATCACATCAATATTTAAGTTTAAATAACATTGCGTCAAGAAATACATTTCATTGCTGTAAAAGCTATAACACGCAATAGACAAATTGTCATCGCTTTATACTTATAATGAAATTTGTGAAACAGAAACATGCTTTGAAACTACCTGAAATCTGTCCTATATCGAGCTCTGACACTCGACGTCATGGAAAACTATTGCCGAATACAATAAGGTGCATTATTTGTGGGCCATCTAATTGCGGCAAAACTAATTTAATGATTGGACTTTTATTGCATAAAAATGGTCTTCGTTATAGAAATTTATATGTATATTCCAAGTCTCTTTGTCAACCAAAGTATGAATATTTAGAAAATGTGTTAAAAATGGTACCGGGTGTATCATTTTATAAATTTCATGAAAAAGATGAAGTTCTAAGCCCGCAGGAGGCTCGTTCGAATTCTATAATTATATTCGACGACGTCGCCTGTGAAAATCAAAACAACATGCGGGATTATTTTGCTATGGGGAGACATAGAAATATAGATAGCTTTTATTTAAATCAGACCTATACTAAGATTCCTAAACAACTTGTTAGAGATAATTCAAATTTGATAGTATTATTTAAACAGGACGATATCAATCTAAAACATGTATACGATGAACATGTAGGCACAGACATGTCGTGGGCACAATTTAGAGAAATGTGTTCAAAGGTATGGAGTAACAACTATAATTATGTAGTTATAAATAAAGATTGTGGAAAAAATGAAGGGGGGTACAGGAAGATGTTTGATACATTTATAGTTTTTGACTAAACTGAAAATTCTGTTGTCTATCTCAAGTATGATAGCGTTCTCAACTTTGTCATCGTCAACCATATATATTTATAAATAGTATCACTTTAACCTCATTTACCTATTCGTCTCTACGCTGTACAAAGCAAAACACGTATTAAGCTATCTCTATAATGGAACAATCGTTAAAAAGACAGATAGTTAATGCTGCAGAGGCAGTGAAAAAGAAGGTTCGTAAGATGAGAGATATCCAGTCGGATAATGAAAAAGCACTGGAAACCGTTTTTAAGCCTATAGTTAATCCACTTAATCAAATTTTAAATAATTCCATGAATAACATAAAATCTAGTGGAGATGACTCTTTTGCTAATGTACAGTTGGATAAAACATTAATGCACAAAAATGCTTCTTCAAATGTAGAGGAACAATCTGATAACACCACCGAAGAAGATTCAGGGGATGAAAGTATTACAACTGATAATAATATAGATGAATCTTTCAAATCTATTGAATCTCATGGAAGTCCTCATAAAAATATATCGTCATGGTCTCTTTCTCCGGAAGTGTTTGAAGACGTTCCATTTGGTGCAAGATATGAACGTGGGAAACTTATGCTTGGCTCAGCCCGGTTGGTTATTGATGATAAGCAAATGTCAATAAATGGATGTATATATCAAATTACACCAGGTCTAAAAGAGTTACTATTCAAAAAAGTTCCTGATTTAAGCCTAATATCTGAAAACGATAAATCATATTATAAACAAATGTTAATAGACACAAACGCTCATCGACGAGATTATGATCCAAGAAAACCTATAAAAAGCAATAAAGGAAGGAAATATTTACAAATCATAAAACCAATGTTCAAATTAGCTCGTTCTATATCAGCAAACAGTACAGATGAGAGTGTTGCTAAAGGAGAAGGCTTACCAGTATTAAAAAAAATAAATAAAAATGTTGATTACATTTATTGGGATGATCCTAACGAATTAGTTGAGCGATTAAAATTATTAGTAGCTTCGCGAGAAGCTGGCAACACAGGATTGGATAATGAAATGATTTCCATAATAGAAGAATTGACAGAACGGGGAATTATCACCCAAAATAAAATATTAAGTGACAAAATATACCATTTTAGCAAGAATAAATAAATAGAGAAACACATGATTATTGTTTTAATTATAAACCAACCTTTCGTTAATTCAGACTATTAAAATGAATATTGATAAATTCGGCCACCACGTACATAAAAGGATGCGTTTATCCGACGTATTAAATTTTAGCGAAGAATCAGTACTTAAAGTAGAACACGGAGAAATCAATTTACATTTGAATAGAATGAGAGGTGTGAAGACTCCAACAGAATCCGATGATGTAGTGAATAAAGAATATGTTGATAAAATTACAACTAAATCTTACACAAAGACAGATGTAGACTTACTGATAAGTGCTTGTAGAAGCAGCATTCTAAAAGACGTTGATTCAAAGTTAAAAACTTTAAAAGCAGAGTTACCGGACGTTTTTGATCAGTATTTGAGGAAAAAATATAGCGAAAAGGTGAAACAACAAAATGATTAAAGAACAAGTTGTAAATGAAATTCACAGACCGGCACGAAGAAATTTTATTCGCCGTTCTGTAATATTAAAAGGAATTGATGATCTATGGCAAGCTGATTTAATTGATTTAAAACATTTAAAGAATTATAATAGGGGTCATAATTACATATTAGTTGTTATAGACTGTTTTTCAAAGTACACGTGGGTAATACCGCTTAAAACGAAGAATAAGGAAGAGGTGACTCGTGCTTTTGAGACAATAGTCAAGCATTCTTATCGAAAGCCTATCAACTTGCAAACTGACCAAGGAACAGAATTTTATAACACCATTTTTCAAAATTTAATGAAATCTTTATCTGTTAACCATTATTCAACATACTCTACTAAAAAAGCTTCTATTGTGGAAAGAGTTATAAGGACATTGAAAACCAAACTATACAAACTTTTCAGTCTTAATGGCAATTACAAGTGGGTAGGAATACCGTTAAATAAAATCGTGTGTACCTACAACAATACTAAACACCGTACTACACAGTTCAAACCAATCGACATCAATTATGAAAATGAACCAATCATAAAAAATAATATAATGAAAATCGGAAAAAATAAATTAGAAAAAAATGGTCATAAATTTAAAGTTGGTGACTACGTTCGTATAAGCAAATATAAAAGTAGTTTTAGCAAAGGATATACACCTAACTGGTCTACAGAGATATTTCGTATTAAAAAATGTGTAAATACGAAGCCAGTCACTTATCAAATTGAAGATCAAAAAAGTAACGAAATATTGGGAGGCTTTTATGAACACGAATTACAAAAAACTGCTTATCCTGATGTATATTTGATTGAAAAAGTTATTAAGAAAAGAGGAAATCAACTATATGTGAAATGGTTAGGTTTATCACAGGAAGAGAATAGTTGGGTTAACAAAAAAGAGATTGTTCAATAAATAGAACAGTTATCTCTATCTATTTTCATTATGTTTGTACCCATGCAAGGAGGAGGACTAATAAATAGTTTAATAAATAATTTACCGTTTGAGTTACACCTACCAGGTTACAACTATTGCGGACCCGGGACTAGGTTAAAAGAACGATTATTGCGAGGTGATATAGGTGTTAATGAACTTGACGAAGCCTGCAAACGCCACGACATAGCATACTCGAATTATAGTGATTTACATAATCGTCATCAAGCAGATTTACAACTTTTAAATATGGCTAAAGCACGACTCAAAGCAAAAAACGCTGGGAAGGGTGAAAAACTCGCATCATGGCTGGTCAGTAAAGTTATGAAAACAAAATTAAAAACGGGATCTGGTATCACAAGTTTTAAAGGTTTAGTTTCTCGAATAAAGTCACACATCAAGAAACTGAAACCTAAAGATAATAAGTCAGTGGTAAAATATGCATATTTAGCTGCAAAAAAAATCTTTAAAAATCATAAACATAAAATTCGTTTACCACGTGTTATACCTATACCGAAAACAGGAGGAATTTTACCATTAATTCCAATATTTGCTGGCTTATCAGCCTTAGGCGCTTTAGCAGGCGGTGCAGCTGGTGTTGCTAAAACTGTAAATGACTATAAAACCGCTCAACAGAACTTGCGTGAAACAGAACGTCATAATAAGGTGATGGAATCGGTTGCAATCGGTAAAGGTTTATACATGAAACCTTACAAGAAAGGAAACGGATTATTCATAAAATGTACCAAATCTTGATGAAAGAGCTACCTAATCGAGCATTAACAAATATTGATATTATGAAGTATGCCAAAAATATTCCTTATTTTCGTGCTGTTTATATGAAAGATAGGTTGCCTAAAATGCCAAAAAAAATTGAATGTGGAATTATTAATTTAGACAATTCAGAAAATGAAGGAACTCACTGGGTTGCTTATGTAAAAATAAATAAATATTGTGAATATTTCAATAGCTATGGGGATCTTAAGCCTCCACTAGAACTAATAAAGTATTTAAAGAAATGTAACATATATTATAATTACAATAGATATCAGAATTTCAATAGTGTAAATTGTGGTCATTTGTGTTTGGCATATTTAGTTGACTTTTGGAATAAATATATATAACATGGAACATTGTTTTATTTTATGTTAATAGTAAAATGTCCTTCACACTGTCAATTACTGGTAACTCATCAGCTTTATCGACTTATTATTCACCTGCAATACAGCTAGACGGTGAATATGAGTGCGCTTTGTTGTATTTATCTACATTTAATTCGATTCCTAATATCGATAAAAGAAACAACCGATTTATATATGGTGATAATGAATTAATTGAAATACCTGAAGGAGCATACGAGCTACAAGACATAAATGATTACTTGAAGGAGAAAATAAAAGCATCTGCCTTTAATCTGCAGTGTAATAATAATACTCTACAAACCTCAATTTTTTGTACAAAAGATATACATTTTGATAAAGAAAATTCGATTGGTAAGTTGCTAGGATTTGGAGCACACGTTCTAAAAGCAAATATAATGCACACCTCTAAACACCCAGTCGACATTCTGTCAACAACGGTGGTAAGAGTTGAATGTGATTTAGTAAGCGGATCATATATTAATGGAGAACCTAGTCACATTATACATGAATTTGCTCTTAATGTGCCTCCTGGATACAGAATAGTAGAAGTTCCTAAAAACATTATTTATTTCCCCGTCAACCAAAAAAGTATCAGCTGCATACATATAAAATTATTAGATACTTCCAACAATCCTATCAACTTACGTGGTGAAGAAGTACAGCTGTATTTACATCTCAAGAAAAAATGATCGACTATAATAAATACACTACACAACAAACTAAAAACATCAGTCATCGCCGAACTATCTGCAAAGATACAGCCAAGAAGAAGGCAAAGTTAACTAAAGAAAACAAGGACTTTTTAAAAGCAATTGGGTTGTTAAAATGAATATTTTAGACATTTCTTCAAAGCCTGCTTACGACAACACAATAGATGGTGTCGAATACCATTCCTACAAACCATATATAACAAGTTTCAACAGGAATGATGAAATTCGAATACCTATAAACCAGCAAGATTTATGTATTTTACCATCAGCAAGCACTTTGTATTTGGAAGGGGTTGTAAACGTCCTGAAGCCTGGCACACCAGAACCGATATCGGCATCAAGTATTGAATTTACAAACAATGCTTTACTGTACTTATTCCAAGATATTAGGTATGAACTCAATGGAGTAGAGATCGATAGAGTTAAAAACGCGGGAATTACAACTACAATTAAAGCTTTACTATCTATGAATCAAAGCGATTCACGTGTGTCTAAAGTATGGGGCTGGGATATTAATGGTACTAAAAATGTAAACAATGGACGTTTTTCAGTTTCCATTCCTCTTACTCATATTCTTGGCTTCGCGGAAGATTATAAAAAAGTAATTATTAACTGTAAACATGAACTAATTCTGTTGCGAAGTAATACGAATCTCAACGCAGTGAAACTTAATACGGGTGAATACGTTGAAAATGTTCACATTGATAAAATAGTATGGCGTGTCCCTCATGTAAAAGTTTCTGATATAGAAAGGATTAATTTATTGAAACTCTTGGAAAAAGATCGTGGAATTCAATTAGTATTTAGGAATTGGGATTTGTACGAATATCCTTTACTTCCACAGACTACAAAGCATACCTGGTCTATAAAAACGTCTTCTCAAATTGAAAAACCAAGATATGTAATTATAGGATTGCAAACGAAAAGAAAAAATAATGCAAATGCAGATATGTCTAGATTTGACCACTGTTACTTGCGTGACGCTAAAGTCTACCTCAATTCTACTTACTTTCCGTACGAAAATATAAATGTTGATTTTGCCGGTTATAAAATTGCTTTATTATATGAACAATATGTGAGATTCCAACAGTCTTATTACGGACGGCGAGCAGATCCTTTGCTAAGTGCTAAAGAGTTTAAAGAGATAGCTCCTCTCTTCGTCATTGACTGCTCACGCCAAGTCGACAATCTAAAAACAGGATCCGTGGACGTTCGGGTTGAGATAGAAAGTGACGAAATTATACCTGACGGAACATCTGCTTATTGCCTCATATTAAACGATAGTATCATTGAATACAAGCCTTTGAGTAATATAGTAAAAAAACTATCATGAACGACATTGTGATCGTCGATCTTTTGGGGTTTAAAGTTAAGAACGATTTTATTGTGAAGGAATTGGCTATAGCATATGCTGAATATACAGTAATGTTTTTAGTTAAACCCCCTAATCCTTTTAATTATTTAACAAAACAAGAAAAAAAACAAGTACGATGGCTAGAGGCAAATCATGGGATTTACTGGAGTGAAGGTTTCATTGACTACCGTGAATTTAAACGTATAATTGTACCATATTTGAATAACAGAAAAATAATTACTAAGGGCTTAGAAAAAGTGAAATGGATTAATGAATTGTGTCCTACGTGCACGGTAATAGATATTGGTTCTAAAGGATGTCCTAATTTTATGAAACTGTGTGATATCTATGATAAAAATAATTCTATGACATGTGTAAATCATTCAAAAAAGTGTGCTATAAAAAGTGTGGTATGTGTAAAAAAATGGTATTTCGAAAATAATATGTACTTATTTGATTTATTTAAATAAAAAGTAAAATATTGATTTATGATTTTGTTTCATTTAACGGTTTTCTAGTAAAACAACGAAATTTGAAAAACACATTTTATTTATTAAGTTCATAAAACTGTTTAAAGTACAATAGATAAAAAAATATATTTTGAAATAACAGTTACCATATTAACTATTTCTACTATATACATTAAATGTTTCCATAGCTTGTAGTACTCTGACATTAGTCAGAGACTTTATTTGCGATGGAATTTACTGTGTTGTGAATACACGAAAATGCGATTCCAACATATTTATGAAATAATCGCATGTTACATATAAATACAAGTACTGTAATTACACAATGTCTTTGAAATATTGTTAATTAATTTTTCAGTCTGTACCAATATATCATCATAACTATCTTTTACCATATATTGGGCTTTCACTAAAACATCACTTTTTTCTTGATTTTCACTTGTATTTGAAGCACCTAAATCCACTATGCTGATTTTAATTAACTTGGTGGCTTTCTCCGCGTTCCGATTTTGCACAAATGAAGATGACTGCTTCCATTTTCCGCATTTAACTTTAGATTTTAGATTATCTTCCTCTTCTTCTTCTTATCACTTTTCAGCTTTTGACTCTTGTTATCATGAGGCGCCGTCGATTTTGTGGTAGTCGCTTGAACAGGATACCTTTCATCGAAGTCAGCAAGCGGATCTTGCGCGTAAGGGTAGAATAAATCATCTTCGTTAACGTTTGTTAAATTATTCGACATGTTCTGAAACAATAAAACGTATCACATTAATTTATGTATAAAATAAAATACAAACATTTGATTTTATTTATAAAATAAACCACAGTACTTACCAAAGTACTTAGCAGGCACCGCTTTTAGTGCTACACCTTCGAAATTATGATGATGATTTTTAACCGTCAACGGTGTCTACGTCTTTCTCCACGAGTAACTGAAAATACAATGACAGATTAGACTATACCCCTCAACACATATAAAATAAAGTAATAGGTAGTTTATGCACACAATAACACAATAAACGAATATTACCTGTTCATACTTATTTAAGCTACAAGTTTCAACTTGTTCACCCAGCTCCTTTGACTTCAGGTAACATGAGTACAGCGCGGATGCCAGCACTCGATCTTCTTTATCATGCGCGCCGTATATACTTCTCACAAGAGTTTTTTCTTTGATCTTATCTCCATCTCGGCGAAGACGATGAATTTGTATTGATACTGTAAATTTTGGGACTTCATCCCCCACTATAGCGAGAAAACTCATTTTCGGCATGGACGCGGACATTTTCGAAGGTGTTGCACTAACGAGAAGCGAAATAGAAATGAAATAAATTATGATGCAACGTCGCGGTCGCCGCGTTGCCCCGCACATATGCGCCTTCTCATGTTACCGCACGTGCACACTCAAAATCGCTTAGGTTTTCATTGTCGCGTTGTATTTCACGTTAACAAGTTTAAACATGAAAAATGGAGACTAGCGATTATAATTAAAGGAAGTATTTATCTAAGTACTTATTTCATCACACTAATGTTATAAATGCGAAACCCCTAAAGAGCTGAACGGATGAAATTTGGTAGCTAGATATATCACATAGCTACCGCATTAACGCAAAGGCTACTTTTTATCCTATAAATTTTGAATCTACGGTGATTAATTTCAATGATTGTGCAAGACAATATAGTATACTTAGGTATCCAACATGTCGGTACTCGTTGAAACAGTAAGACCTTCGCCACACTTGGCGGAAATTCCGACGCCGAACTTCCGTTGCGGTAAATAACCTGCCTGTGTGTGCCTGCTATTTGTAATTTTTATACAAATATTTGTATCGGCGTTCCGTTGCGGAAGATCCACGACTTAATTTCCATCAAGTGTGACGAAGGTCTAAGTTACCTGTCTGGTGATTTGGTAGGTATGAATAAATGAAACTATTATGTATATCATATTCTTATTTATTTTCTCCACTGCTGCTAACTTTTTATATAACAATCGTCATCATCTTATATTATATTTTTATGTTTATAGGTACCTACTTACAACATAAAGTATACTAACCTAAGTATTTACAAACAAAGAGTTCTAAGGATGATTCTTTCAGGGGTAATTGTTACATAGGTATTTTTACTTTTCTCTCTTAAAAACGAGCTTGCAATCTTCGAATAGATTATGAATCTGCTACATAAACGACTACAATTCCTCCCACTGCGAAGAACAATTGACCTTGAAAGAATCACCTTAAGCAGTACAGCCAAAAATTGATTTATGACCCCAAGCAAGGGTAGTCACTTTATCAGATTCTAACAATCGCTTATCATCGTTGCTAGAAAGAGCTATTTTATTTACT
This sequence comes from Pectinophora gossypiella, assembly GCF_024362695.1. Lineage (NCBI taxonomy): Eukaryota > Metazoa > Arthropoda > Insecta > Lepidoptera > Gelechiidae > Pectinophora > Pectinophora gossypiella. The sequence continues at coordinate 167,540 of NW_026063276.1, forward strand.
TTTTGAGTGAAAATTTCATGTTTAATTGATTTAAATAGAACATTTTTTTTGTAAACAACATCACCATTGTATAACACATGTTTATAGTCTGATACGCTCAAACCATTAATTACATTTTTTTTGGTACCCTTCGCCTTTTTTATTGTTTTGTTTAAGGTTTTAATACAGTAAAGCTTTGACCTTAATCCTACAAACTCTCTAATTATTTGTCCACCCATTTCGTCCTTGAATAAACCAGGAATCTTTTTATTAACAATAGGTAAACCAAATTCATTTTTTGGGTTGTAATTGCTTGTGTCAAAATATTTTAAGAAGTTAGTCTTCAAATCTTGGTAAATGTCATCTGTATGCACATTATATACGAAGCTATCAGTATCGGTATAGCACAACTTAATGCGGTTTCCATAAAATGGTTTTATTTTTGAGTAATGGAAATCGTACATATGACTTTTTGAGAGTTCAAGTACAGCAAAACCAATATAAATTGGTTTGTCAAGCACAATCTGTGAATGTTTCATCTGTATAGCTACCAAATTCTCAGAGAATATTGAAGCACTATGGAAATTGGGACTTGCTATTAAGGTCTCTGCGCCAGTACATTTTTTAGTTAGATTATTTTTGTCTGACCACTTATTAACCAATCGTACATCTACTCGTTGTTCTGTGTTCTCCAAAGTTTTTCCAAATATGCTGTTGTTTAATAATTTAAAAAAATCTTGTTCAAAAGTAGACTGTGCTTTCTGGCGAAGTTGGGTGTTGAGATCTATGTATTTTTTTAAAAAGTTACTTTGATTAAATGTTATAGCTCTATGAATCTTTTTCAACACCAAGCCATGTTCTAAGCATTTTTTTAGATGTACGTAATGAATAACATAATTGTATTTATCATACAAATTAGGTATTAATTTTTTCGATTTTCCTCTGGGTGAAATAATTTTTTCAGGACAAAATGGAAAATCATTATGTTCATCATGTAAATGTGAAGGGTACGATAAGTCCACCTCAAGAATAAAACCATTTTCAGAGTCATCCATAATATTTAAAATATTCGACTCTAAAGTTTTTAATTCAGAATCGTTCACAAATCTGAAGTTTGAATGTGGTAATGTTTGGCACATACTGTATCCATATAAATTGTTACAGTCAAAGTAAACAATATATGAACTTGGGTGAGATGGATCAAATGTTTCCAGATATTTATGATTTGCTTTAACATGTCGTTTAGAACACATGCAAACGCCACCGCGTATACCTTGCTGTATCATACGGTAAATTTCTAAATCAGTTACAAGTTCTAAACGAACGCCTGTTTTAAGGAGCATTGCATCAAATGATAGACTCGGAGCCGTAAGATAGAATGCAGGATCGAGTTGGTAATATTGTTTACATGTAAGTCGGAAATTTTCATAGATATCTGTCAACAAAAGTACATCTGTTATCAAGTACAAATCAGTATATTCACCCATATTGGTTAATGAAAATTTTAACCACACTGATTGAGCGTGCTCATAATCCTCATCTGAGATCGGTTCATTGGTAAGAGAATTGTAAAAACAGTCTTTGGGAGGCAAACACTTTTCTTTATATCGTTCCCAGTTACACATATAATCGTAAGGGTATACGCCCTTTCGAGTAAGCAAATTAAAGTGTTTTTCATCGGGATAGTAAGATTTTAAGTATCTAAATTCATCGTTTTTTAAAGTCGGGGTTAGTTTTTCTAAGCTAGTTCCCAAAAACTTAAAGGAATCTACAAATCGTATCTGAAAGCTATCGGTATCGGATATAGACACAAATTTCGTGAAAGAAATATAATTTTCTTTGGTTTTAGGTATGACCTTGATGGGTCCAGGAACTTTAGCAAGCTCCTTAATAAAAAGATGACAGTCATAACCTGAAAGATTATGAAAGAAAACAGGTAAGAATTTGGGCACTTGAAAGTTCAAATTACATTGACTGTGAGCCGCACCGCGGTATTTACCAGTTATGTGACAATGGTCTCTAACTTTATCCATAACCAATAAACGCTCGCATATGTGACAAGTTTCGGCATTTTCAAAGTTTAACGCATCACTTTCTGTAAAAACCATAGGTACACTATTACTTAATACTGCGCTTATCCTTTTTGCATCGTTGCAAATTGAATCAACAAATTTGTCAACACAATCTTGTCCTCGGTACGATGTAATGTGATTATATCGTTCATCTACAGTACAAACAAGATGATAAGCAAAAGCTACGGGCACGTGCTGCTGATGAGTCACTGTGCTTGACTTGATAGGATCATTTTCACAAGTCTCGTAGGGTACGAGCATTGACTCAAAATCTGCATAAACAACAAAAGGAACATTTTGTTTTCTGTTATAATTTTTGAACTCTATAAATGACCCTTTTGGGGGTAATTTAGTAGCTACACCTCCACAACTATGAGAACTTAACTGATCGGTCGAGTTGAAAAATAACAAACAATGTTCGCAAAAATACAACTTACCATGATGTTTAGAAATTTGACTTCTAACTAGTCGCGGTAAATCCTTGATTAAACAGTAATGTGACATATTACCTTCCTGTAGGTACAGTAGATGAATTACTTTTTTATTTAATGGTTCAGATTTGTAAAGAGGGCCGATAACTGTATTATTATCTTTTAAACCGTAAACAAAAATACATATTTGAGGGTTGTTAATTTCAAATTTAGCTATGTCTGAAAAAGTAACTGGAAACGATATATCCTCTACATTTAAAACGTCTTTGAAATTAGGATATGACGATACTCTATCAGGATGAGATTTAACTGGGTATAAAGCAGCTGTAACTGACCACAAAAAGCAAAAACTGTCTTCGTTTTTTATGTTTACACACGCTTTTCTGGCTTTGATTGGTGCAGGCAAATCAATGTGACCTGACCCTCTTAATGGTTGATATTTATTAATATTCAATTCTAAATGGGAATTATGTAAGAAGGTCCAACCACTATCACGTTCTTGAAATTCACATTTTTTTCTCATCAAACTAATTTTCACTTTGTTCATTAAACTATCAAAGTCATAATTTTTATAGAGAGTATAATTTTTAGTTCCAAAAGACTTTATTTCCTGAGAATCATTTTTTACTAAAAGAAAAACAGCAAAATGTTCAAAATTGAGTTTTATACAGTCATTTTCCTTGAGAGACAAATCAATTAATGTTTTGATTTTATTTTTTATATCATCAAGAAACCGATCTAAAGAATTATGACCATCCAAATCTGGTGATAATATTCTGTATGAAGCTATTCGGTTGCGAAATGCGGACTCAATTAATTCAATCCCGTCGCTAAAAGGAGAAATATTTTTATTTTTATGGTTAGTGCTTCGTAAATGCCCCATCCAATGAACACGATCTACAGAGACTTTACAAACTGTACAAAACACCATTTTTGATAAGTATACTTTAAATATACAAAGAAAATGCCTCGCCTTTCATACGCTAACGACATAAAATTGCAATATACACAATGAATGTATGATTTACAATTATAATTTCATAGGTATTTGGTTGAAAATTCAGTGGAAAAAACTACTAAGTATCTTAAAGTGAAGTTATATCAATGAACAGCAGCAGTGAGAGAAAAGGTTGTAATAAGTACCTGAGTAGTAGGTACTTATTACTATTCGCTTATGAAGACGGGCTCACAATCTTCAAATAAATTATGAATCCGCTGCATAAACGATTGCATTTTCTCCCACTGCGGAGTCCCCCGATCTAACTTTACTTTAAGAGTAACTTCAGCCTCTTTCCACCGCTGATCTGGTTTAGAGGCAACAGCTTTCTCGGTGTTATACACCCGGAACTCTATATAGTACTCGCCAGACTGGTTGACGAGCTCCCGGCGCACTCGACCGTTGGGGACGCGGCTGGTCAAATAAGTCTGCAGCACTGCAGACTTCGACGTCCCCGAAGTTGCTCCCGTCTCAAACCCGAAGAGTCCTCCAGGGCCAGTACTGGAAACCGAAAAATACGAATAAGTAATAATTTATATAGGTTTAAAGGAACAAAGGAATAGCTGCACAAACGTCTCCGTCACCTTATTTTGAACTATGTTCATCATAATGATATTGTTCGTAATGTGTATAATGAATTATGGAGTGTAATAAAGATATCTACACAATTATTGAACCAGCTGTCCGCCCCGGCGTCGCACGGGTGCTCGGGTGAACAAAATACATAGGTATACGAGTAGCCTATGTTCATCAGAAATAATGTAAGATTCTAATGGTGAAAGAATTTTTCAAATCGATCCAGTAAGTTTCGGAGTCCATTCGATCCAATTACACAATTTGACAATCAAATCTTTCCTATTTATAAAATTAATAATGTAGACAAAATATGTAGAAAATTAGGTTTTGTTACATACCTCGATGAATACGTTGCGGTCGCGCCTGCCTCGTCGTTGGCGCTCGAACGCGACTTCTTTTTAGAACTGTAACAATAATGTTTATATTGAAACGATGCAAGTGTTACCGCCGTGCGCTACGATTTCCAATTAGAACGCTCATTATACCCATTACATTATTTTTATATTACTTTTGTTACTATTAATCAAGATACATAACATAACATATAATTATGCATGTATGTCAAAAGGGTAGAGATAGGGGATATGTAAGTTGTATTTGCAAATAGCGTAAAATTATCTCGAATAAAATAAAAGTAAAGTGATAGATATTAAAGTACCTATTTAATGTTCCACTGATGGGCACGACTGTCTCACTATTAACTTCTCTCAAAAGCACACAAGATTAAAGATAATCATATTATTAATCTTACCTAGTAGGCGTTGGGGTCGACTCCGCCGGCTTCCTCTTGCTCGCAGGCTTCTTTTTCAACACTTTTAGCGCAGACGTAGGCGCCAGCGGCAGTTGGGAGTCCGAACCGGATGAATATTCGTAGTTAGACCTGAAAATTAAGAAATCGGTTAGGTACATGGTATTTAAAATGTTGTGTAAATTTATTATGTAAAAAACTCCAACATAATACATAAACTAAAAGTAAATGTAAATACTTACTAACATTTTAACAAACTTTCTTGAAGAAAAGCACTGAAGATGAAAATAACACGGATGAGGATACCACAATTGTGGACAATTGGGAATCGATCAAAGGAATGAGTAAAGTTTAATGATTTTTCCTATTTTATAGAAAAACAATACAAATCCGTGCAAAACTGAATTATGCAAAATAAAACCTTAAATGCAAGACAATAACGGATTATGCATTGCATATTTCAAATTTTTGCATTTTGGACGCGTAGTCATCGCTAAAATGCTTAGTTGCTATTCTCACGAACAAACGAGTTAGTCGCAACACTTTGTAAAATGATACACCGCATATTCATATTAATTAGGTATTTATTACACAGACGTAAACTTACACCTATTTCCGATGACGCAGTACGACGATGGCTCAGTGGTTAAGAGTTTGATGTTCAATGTAGGTATATGTTACAAGTTCGATTCTCTACATACATTTTTTTTCTGACTAAATTATGTACATTGAATATAAACGATAATCTTACGAAGAGGAATATCATGAATATACCTGCATACTGGTTGTGATGATTATATAATCACGATCTAGTTGTACATTAGGTAGGTACCTAAGTTGTAATGAACAAGGAGTGCAACGTTTCAATACTGATATTTTAAATAATATTAACCTTATTTCAACCTGCTTTGAATCGAACAATAAGTCGAACGTTATAATCACCATCATCATTACAGTTGAACAAAAACATAACAATATTTGAGTAAACGCAAAGCATTGATTCTGCATGATGAATCAAAAGTGAAAACTTGTTCACCTTCTTCATAATGTATTGTAGGTAAACCTGTACCCTGCAATAAAAATAATTTATCAAGCGAAGTCAGTAACTGAAACTAGTTGTTTATTAAAAAGTTTCCCACGAGTCAGAGGATACCTGATTGATATAATATATGGTATAGTATAGCCCACATTCCTCAATGCATACGAGGCACAATCTGTGTAATGTAATTCAGTATAGATTTTTGCCTTGACCGGGCATGACAAGTGAGCTAGAGAGTGATTTTGATTCTTTTATAAATAGTTAAATTAATTGATCACACTATTAGGAAAAAGCTTCCGCTATGGGAATTATATCATGTAAGTCAAATTCATTATGTTATTACAATTTGCTGTCCTTGAATCTAATTACGACTCACGCCAATTTGGACAGAATTTCTGACACCCATGTGGTAATTTTTGGGTCACACATTGTATCGTCACTTTTATGTCTAATTCTAGAGATCGTTGAGCCAATCTGGCATTGAATGACAGAATCGAAGCTGTTCTTGAATTTAATGACGACTCGCGCCAATCTGGATAGAATTTCTAACACCCATGTGGTAATTTTTGGGTCACACATTGTATCGTCATTTTTATGTCTAATTCTAGAGATCGTTGAGCCAATATGGCATTGAATGACAGGACCGAAGCGGTTCTTGAATTTAATGACGACTCGCGCCAATCTGGATAGAATTTCTAACACCCATGTGGTAATTTTTGGGTCACACATTGTATCGTCACTTTTATGTCTAATTCTAGAGATCGTTGAGCCAATCTGGTATTGAATGACAGGTTCGAAGCTGATCTTGAATTCAATGACGACTCGCGCCAATCTGGATAGAATGTCTGACATCCTTGTGGTAATTTTTGGGTCACACATTGTATCGTCACTTTATATCATAATTCTAGAGATCGTTGAGCCAATCTGGTATTGAATGACAGGACCGAAGCTGTTCTTGAATTCAATGACGACTCGCGCCAATCTGGATAGAATTTCTGATATTTTCGTATGGTACTTTGTGGGTCTCAAATTATATTATCACTTTAAGTATATCATAATTCTAGAGATCGTTGAGCCAAGCTGGTATTGAATGACAGGACCGAAGCTGTTCCTGAATTCAATGACGACTCGCGCCAATCTGGATAGAATTTCTGATATTTTCGTATGGCACTTTGTGAGTCTCAATTATATTATCACTTTATGTCATAATTCTAGAGTTCGTTGAGCCAATCTGGTATTAAATGACAGGACCGAAGCTGTTCTTGAATTCAATGACGACTCGCGCCAATCTGGATAGAATTTCTGATATTTTCGTATGGCACTTTGTGAGTCTCAATTATATTATCACTTTATGTCATAATTCTAGAGATCGTTGAGCCAATCTGGTATTAAATGACAGGACCGAAGCTGTTCTTGAATTCAATGACGACTCGCGCCAATCTGGATAGAATTTCTGATATTTTCGTATGGTACTTTGTGAGTCTCAAATTATATTATCACTTTATGTCATAATTCTGGAGATCGTTGAGCCAATCTGGTATTGGATGACAGGACAGCAAATTGTATAGAGACATGAAGCAATCTGCTAATGAATTTGACTTACAGGAAAAAACTTGATTCGAACACGGACAGACCAAAATAATTTTCTAAGTGATATTATACTTGTGATATTAAATACAGTGATATGAAATCCCATGATGACTCGAGCTATACTGGTGAGTGTTGTAGTTGCTAACCGATTGATCGTAATATTAAGAACCATCGATGTTATTGGGTATTTCTAGACCATCGAAGTGAAGGGATTCGCGAAAATGTTCTTGGGCATTCTAGACCATCGAAGTGAAGGGATCCGCGAGAGCGCGCGCGATAGCGCGTTGGCGCTCGAGCGATCCGACTGAACGAAGATGGTCTAGAATGCCCAAGAACATTTTCGCGAATCCCTTCACTTCGATGGTCTAGAATGCCCAATAACATACTACTATCCTTTTCTTAGTCGATAGCGATACGTTTTTGCCAAAGTGGTCGTGGTCGTCATGTAACGTACCTAGATTCTTGTCACTATCACTATTGATTGCTGGCTGTCACACTGCTGCATTCATTGAAGAAGCTACCGACATCAGGCTTGGTTGATATAATACTATTGTATTAATAATCTCCTACGCAGTTTTTTGCCTTCTGCATTTCCTATAAATAAAATACATATTAAATATTATATATAATTTCTTTTCCTTGGTCGATAGCGATACGTCTTTGTCAAAATAGTCGTGGTCGTCATGTAACGTACCTCGATATCTTGTAACTTTTGATTGCTGGCTGTCACACTGCTGCGTGCATTGAAGAACTTTCATGATTTTTTTTTAGTTATTTTAAATTATTTTCAATTCTATACTTTTGCGATGAAAAATTTCACTTGATATTAACTCAGAATAATCAGGTGAATCATCCCCCTCTGTATTCGGTACGATGTCACTTACACCCCGCACAAGTACATACTGTAGCCATACAAGTAAGTAAGGGTGTTAGTGACACCGTAACAAATACTGAGGAGGATGATTCAGACCATAATTCTGAGTTGAAATCAAGTGGAATTTTCAGTCGGAAAATTCATGAAAATTTTTGTTTTTTTTTAAGTTATTTTCTGTTCCATACTTTTGCGACGGAAAATTCCACTTGATATCATCTCATAATCATGGTTTCAATCATCCCTCAAAGTTTTCGTTACGATGTCACTAACACCCTGTATATTACATTTTTTTTTCCTTAGTCTATAGCGATACGTTTATGTCAAAGTGGTCGTGATCGTCATGTAACGTACCTCGACATCTTGTTACTTTTGATTGCTGGCTGTCACACTGCTGCATTCTTTGAATGAGCGGCCAACATCAGGCTTTGTTTATATAATACTATTGTATTAATGATCTCCTACGCAGTTTTTTGCCTTCTGCATTTCCTGTAAATAAAATATATAATTAAATATTATATGTAATTTATTTTCCTTAGTCGATAGCAATACGTTTTTGCCAAAATAGTTGTGGTCGTCATGTAACGTACCTCGATATCTTGTTACTTTTGATTGCTGGCTGTCACACTGCTGCATTCATTGAAAGAGATGGCAACATCAGGTTTGGTTTATATAATACTTTTGTATTAATGATCTCCTACGCAGTTTTTTGCTTTCTGCATTTCCTGTAAATAAAATATATAATTTATTTTCCTTAGTCTATAGCGATACGTTTTTTGCCAAAATAGTCGTGGTCGTCATGAAACGTACCTCGATATCTTGTAACTTTTGATTGTTGGCTGTCACACTGCTGCATTCATTGAAGGGGCTGCTGACTTCAGGCTTGGTCGATTTTATTCTATTGCAATCATAAACTCCTACACAGTTTATTGCCATCTGCATTTCCTGTAAATAAAATATATATATATTTTTTCCTTAGTCTATAGCGATACGTTTTTGCCAAAATAGTCGTGGTCGTCATGAAACGTACCTCGATATCTTGTAACTTTTGATTGCTGGCTGTCACACTGCTGCATTCATTGAAGGGGCTGCTGACTTCAGGCTTGGTCGATTTTATTCTATTGCAATCATGAACTCCTACACAGTTTATTGCCATCTGCATTTCCTGTAAATAAAATATATATTTTTTTTTTTTCCTTAGTCTATAGCGATACGTTTTTGCCAAAGTGGTCGTGATCGTCATTTAACGTACCTCGATATCTTGTTACTTTTGATTGCTAGCTGTCACACTGCTGCATTCATTGAAATAGCGGCCAACATCAGGCTTGGTAGTACTATTGTATTAAAATCTCCTACGCAGTTTTTAGCATTGTGCATTTCCTGTTAAAAAAAATAATGTTAATTTATATATATTAACTTTTATTTATAAATATATACATATATATATTAGGTGATTTCCAAACTACCCAGGAGGTACACCCAGTAGCTCGCTTTTTTTCATGTGGTTCTCCCGCTAATCGAGGCCGCATCCACCTACTTATATGAGAAGTAGGTTCTATCTAATGAGTTAGCAATAGTCATTCAATAAGCAGAGAAATGTGAAAGAAAAAGCAATTTTTAGCTAAGGAATTTAAAATAAAAAGCAATTTTCAGCAATTAGCATGCAATAAGCAAAGCAATTACTCAGTAATTGTCAAACATAAGCGATTTGTATAATTTAAAGATATTATTGACAATAACAAACACGTACCGAGTTTGTTAATACTTACATTGAGTTATCATCGCTAAGTTGACCAAATTATTAGTACAGGTTATCACATTCACGAAATGAAAATATGTGTTTTTATCAATTGTAACAATGCTTGCATGACCTAACCAACCGTTGGTGTTGTGGACGCCAATCTTCAAGAGACAAGTGGACGGGTGTGAGGAAAACTGGCAAGATGAACACGTCGGTGTGGGTGCGACTGGTGCACGGGAGAGAAGTGGAGCTAGTTGGCAGATGGAATTAGGCATCACTCTCTTGCTTCAGTTAAGTTCCACTCAGATCAGGTGGGTTGTCGCATGGATGAACATCGCATGGGTTGGAGTAAATCGGAGTAGAACTGTCCATGTTGTTCCCTTCATCGTAGGCACTTCAGTGGACTGTGGATCGATCAACAATAGTTACGTGAGTTGGCTGTCAAACCGATATGACGTGCCAGCCGAATCTAGCGACCAGGTATGCAGGGGATGGAGGTATCCTGTGGAGTAATCATATCAGCAAAGGTGAAAATGTCGATTGGGAGTGAAATGGAGGGAGAAGGAGAGCTGCAGTCAGCGGTCAAGATCTTGCTGTAGATAGACTACATGCTCAGTTTACGTGTAGTTGTAACTGTTCGAAGTTAATTGAAAACGATCGATATGCAAATTCCTGTTTAATGAAACAAATAATAAATGAACAGGCAGGTGCTTTTTCGGTATTTAAACGCTAAGACCGTTGTTTGTTTATTGATCAGCAGTGGTATGATGGATTCTTGGATACTGATGAATGCTAATAAGCTAAGTATTTAAAACAAAATCACATTCAGAAGCACTAAAAACACATTAAATTAAAGAACGAAATAATACCGTATGAAATATTATTTAATATAATATAAAGGATGGAAAGAAGAAATGACAAGAATGCTATTTAGCGTGACATGGCTCTAACCAGATCCACTGGAAAACATAAAACCATGTAAAATCCTAAGTTTTTGTTTAGCTCATACACGATATTATGTTTTTTGAGGAACCGTCTCATGCGAAACAGTGTTCTATTGAAAGGTATTGTAAGAAGAAATGCAAAGAACACCATTTAGCGTGACATAGCTCTAACCAGATCCACTGGAAAACATAAAACCATGTAAAATCCTAAGTTTTTGTTTAGCTCATACACGATATTATGTTTTTTGAGGAACCGTCTCATGCGAAACAGTGTTCTATTGAAAGGTATTGTAAGAAGAAATGCAAAGAACACCATTTAGCGTGACATAGCTCTAACCAGATCCACTGGAAAACATAAAACCATGTAAAACCCTAAGTTTTTGTTTAGCTCATACACGATATTATGTTTTTTGAGGAACCGTCTCATGCGAAACAGTGTTCTATTGAAAGGTATTGTAAGAAGAAATGCAAAAAAACACCATTTAGCGTGACATAGCTCTAACCAGATCCACTGGAAAACATAAAACCATATAAAACCTAAGTTTTAGTTTAGCTCATACACGATATTATGTTTTTTGAGGAACCGTCTCATGCGAAACAGTGTTCTATTGAAAGGTATTGTAAAAAGAAATTCAAAAAACACCATTTAGCGTGACATAGCTCTAACCAGATCCACTGGAAAACATAAAACCATATAAAACCTAAGGTTTAGTTTAGCTCATAGACGATATTATGTTTTTTGAGGAACCGTCTCATGCGAAACAGTGTTCTATTGAAAAGTATTGTAAGAAAAAAAGCAAAGAACACCATTTAGCGTGACATAGCTCTAACCAGATCTACTGGAAAACATAAAACCATGTAAAATCCTAAGTTTTTGTTTAGCTCATACACGATATTATGTTTTTTGAGGAACCGTCTCATGCGAAACAGTGTTCTATTGAAAGGTATTGTAAGAAGAAATGCAAAAAACACCATTTAGCGTGACATAGCTCTAACCAGATCCACTGGAAAACATAAAACCATATAAAACCTAAGTTTTAGTTTAGCTCATACACGATATTATGTTTTTTGAGGAACCGTCTCATGCGAAACAGTGTTCTATTGAAAGTATTGTAAGAAATGCAAAGAAACACAATTAAGCTGTCATGGCTCTAACCAGATCCACTGGAAAACATAAAACCATTATAAAAACCTAAGTTTTCGTTTAGCTCATACACGATATTATGTTTTTTGAGGAACCGTCTCATGCGAAACAGTGTTATATTGAAAAAGTAAGAGAAATGCCAAGAATACATATTTAGCTGTGACCCATGGCTCTAACCAGGATCCACTGGGAAACCAAAAAACCATGTAAAACCCTAAGTTTTAATTTAGCTCATACACGATATTATGTTTTTTGAGGAACCGTCTCATGCGAAACAGTGTTCTATTGAAAAGTATTGTAAGAAGAAATGCAAAAAACACCATTTAGCGTGACATAGCTCTAACCAGATCCACTGGAAAACATAAAACCATATAAAACCTAAGTTTTAGTTTAGCTCATACACGATATTATGTTTTTTGAGGAACCGTCTCATGCGAAACAGTGTTCTATTGAAAAGTATTGTAAGAAGAAATGCAAAAAACACCATTTAGCGTGACATAGCTCTAACCAGATCCACTGGAAAACATAAAACCATATAAAACCTAAGTTTTAGTTTAGCTCATACACGATATTATGTTTTTTGAGGAACCGTCTCATGCGAAACAGTGTTCTATTGAAAAGTATTGCAAGAAGAAATGCAAAGAACACAATTTAGCGTGACATAGCTCTAACCAGATCCACTGGAAAACATAAAACCATGTAAAACCCTAAGTCTTTGTTTAGCTCATACACGATATTATGTTTTTTGAGGAACCGTCTCATGCGAAACAGTGTTCTATGTAAAAGTATTGTAAGAAGAAATGCAAAAAACACCATTTAGCGTGACATAGCTCTAACCAGATCCACTGGAAAACATAAAACCATGTAAAACCCAAGTTTTAGTTTAGCTCATACACGATATTATGTTTTTTGAGGAACCGTCTCATGCGAAACAGTGTTCTATTGAAAAGTATTGTAAGAAGAAATGCAAAAAACACCATTTAGCGTGACATGGCTCTAACCAGATCCACTGGAAAACATAAAACCATGTAAAACCCTTAGTCTTTGTTTAGCTCATACACGATATTATGTTTTTTGAGGAACCGTCTCATGCGAAACAGTGTTCTATTGAAAAGTGTTGTAAGAAGAAATGCAAAAAACACCATTTAGCATGACATAGCTCTAACCAGATCCACTGGAAAACATAAAACCATGTAAAACCCTAAGTCTTTGTTTAGCTCATACACGATATTATGTTTTTTGAGGAACCGTCTCATGCGAAACAATGTTCCATTGAAAAGTATTGTAAGAAGAAATGCAAAGAACACCATTTAGCGTGACATAGCTCTAACCAGATCCACTGGAAAACATAAAACCATGTAAAACCCTATGTTTTAGTTTAGCTCATACACGATATTATGTTTTTTGAGGAACCGTCTCATGCGAAACAGTGTTCTATTGAAAAGTATTGTAAGAAGAAATGCAAAGAACACCATTTAGCGTGACATAGCTCTAACCAGATCCACTGGAAAACATAAAACCATGTAAAACCCTAAATTTTTGTTTAGCTCATACACGATATTATGTTTTTTGAGGAACCGTCTCATGCGAAACAGTGTCCTATTGAAAAGTATTGTAAGAAGAAATGCAAAGAACACAATTTAGCGTGACATAGCTCTAACCAGATCCACTGGAAAACATAAAACCATATAAAACCTAAGTTTTAGTTTAGTTCATACACGATATTATGTTTTTTGAGGAACCGTCTCATGCGAAACAGTGTTCTATTGAAAAGTATTGTAAGAAGAAATGCAAAAAACACCATTTAGCGTGACATAGCTCTAACCAGATCCACTGGAAAACATAAAACCATATAAAACCTAAGTTTTAGTTTAGCTCATACACGATATTATGTTTTTTGAGGAACCATCTCATGCGAAACAGTGTTCTATTGAAAAGTATTGTAAGAAGAAATGCAAAAAACACCATTTAGCGTGACATAGCTCTAACCAATCCACTGGAAAACATAAAACCATGTAAAACCCTTACTTTTAGTTAAGCTCATACACGATATTATGTTTTTTGAGGAACCGTCTCATGCGAAACAGTGTTCTATTGAAAAGTATTGCAAGAATAAATACAGAAAACACCATTTAGCGTGCCATAGCTCTAACCAGATCCACTGGAAAACATAAAACCATGTAAAATCCTAAGTTTTAGTTAAACTCATACACGATATTATGTTTTTTGAGGAACCGTCTCATGCGAAACAGTGTTCTATTGAAAAGTATTGTAAGAAGAAATGCAAAAAACACCATTTAGCGTGACATAGTTCTAACCAGATCCACTGGAAAACATAAAACCTTATAAAACCTAAGTTTTTGTTTAGATCATACACGATATTATGTTTTTTGAGGAACCGTTTCATGCGAAACAGTGTTCTATTGAAAAGTATTGTAAGAAGAAATGCAAAGAACACAATTTAGCGTGACATAGCTCTAACCAGATCCACTGGAAAACATAAAACCATATAAAACCTAAGTTTTAGTTTAGCTCATACACGATATTATGTTTTTTGAGGAACCGTCTCATGCGAAACAGTGTTCTATTGAAAAGTATTGTAAGAAGAAATGCAAAGAATACTATTTAACGTGACATAGCTCTAACCAGATCCACTGGAAAACATAAAACCATGTAATCCCTAAGTTTTTATTCTGCACTTACTATGTATATTATATTATCATTGTATATTCATGGTAAGTTGGATTTACTGTAGGTGTATGCAAATTCATAACAAGCATAGTTGTTTGTTATTTGCGTCATTATAAGTAAATAAATAACGAATGTAGACTTAAAAAATAAAACGTAGGTAGTATGTTGGTTATGACTGTACACATATAAATTAAACTTAATGCGTAATAATATAGAAAATATGACTTGTTACTTTCATTTCTAATAACATTTGGTATATTTGGTAACATTTAAAACTAAACAATTTTACCAGAATATATAAAATATGACTCGCTTTCTATTTTTTTTTAACTAAAGGTGTTTTCTTTTACCTTTCAATTTTTAAGTATTTTTTTTTGTTTTAGCCATATTTGATTTGAAAATTTGAATATCAAAGTTTCACGTTGTTAGGTAGTGCTTTCTTCTCCAATTATTGTTTTTCCAAGTAGTAGGTATTTTCTAGCAATTTCACTTTATTTAGCCTGTATACATGTATTAATTACTTTATGTATGTTTTTGTATCGATGAGTGATCATTCTTCTGTCAATACTGGTGAGACCCGCTTGTGGGAGGCCAGAAATTAACATGATCAAATTTGTTTTTGAATTTGCTTAGAATGGTATAGAACATTCATTGTTGATTATAGGCTTAATTATTTTGAAATACACCATTAAAGGTAAAGCATGGTCGTAAATAATATCCTCCTGCGGCTTAGATTTTCAAACACAACAGCGAAACAATGGGATTTGGTTTAAGGACTTTTTTCATGTTTAGCCCATCTGACAGTCGTCATATTTACCCATGTTTACGAATGAAATTGTTCGTCACTGCCGGATATAGGTAATTATTGACCTATTTTATTCCACAACACAATAAATAATGTTCTAAATAACACTTTTCATTTATATATTTGTAGCCACAAATCTGTGCAATTGATGATGCGTCTTTGCTGACACAATGACAATGACGATTCTTACACCATTGAATGCTAATGTATAATATTATACTGTACTGATTCGACGTACCATAACACATATTCTTTATTCTGTCCGTTCCATTACAGGACACGCGAGGTGTAGCGTTTATGTGTACTCATTAATCGATTTCCAGCTGGGCATTTGTTTAAATTTCTGAATCTTTCTTCGAGCAGACATTTGTAGTAATGTTATTTCTTAAAGTTTCCTTGATGATGAGTAAACAGGCACCCGGATAGTTTCCTTTCTTCCTTATATTTATTAATTAAGGCGTATATTTTTTTGTTAGTTTACTTAATTCTAACTTAAGTTCCTAATATACGCTAATTTGCAAATGGTAAATACATTAAAATGTATACACTACACATTACACAAATTTAATCGGTTATATAAACTTATTTTTCATTATACATTTATTTTCCTGAATTAATGTATGAAAATATCAAGTCGTTTGTGTTATAAAATAGCTAATCCAACTTACCATGAACATCGTATTTTTTTATTATTTTAGTAAATATATTTTGCTTACTGCTTAGTGAATGATAAAAATATAAGTGACTAAAATGACAAAGATAAATTTTACTTAATGTAAGTTAGGTATTGGGTAAAATGCTTTTGAAAGATGATTTGTTTAAATATACTCGTAGAAGTATAATTACTGTATAACTTATTGCTTTAAGTTGAGAAAGTAGCACTTAGGAGAAAAATGTATCAATAAACATCATTGGTGTCTTCATCGAAATATTTTAGTATTAATTTATTATTGTTTATATACGCACTTAAATTTGGTAACAATATTATTTGTAAAGCGTTAGCGTTATACGTTCATACGTTTGCTTACACAAAAAACAGTTTTAGCGCTTAAACACTGAAACAGACTTCTTTTCAAATAACTTCGAACAATTACCACTTTAATACACCTAAACTAAACATTGTCCATGTACAGCGAGATCCTGAATACTGATTACAGTTTCCGTACTCCCTCCTTTCCAGTCCTAAGCGACATTCAAACCTTCACTGACACGATCATTCACAGGATACGTCCATCCCTTGTATCCCAGATCGCAAGAATCGGCTAGCACGGCATAGCAGCTTGACAGCTAAAACTCACGCAACCATTGTCGATCGACCTACAAAATCCACCGAAAATGCCTACGACGATGGGAACGACACCGACAGTTCTACTCCGGATCATTCCAACCTGCGACATTCATCCATATGACAGCTTACTTGATCTGAGTGGAACTCAGCTAAAGC
Organism: Pectinophora gossypiella; assembly: GCF_024362695.1. Lineage (NCBI taxonomy): Eukaryota > Metazoa > Arthropoda > Insecta > Lepidoptera > Gelechiidae > Pectinophora > Pectinophora gossypiella. The sequence continues at coordinate 184,612 of NW_026063276.1, forward strand.
AATCGAGTGATACCTGCCTCCATCTTCCAGCCAGCTCCACTTCACTCCCATGCACCGGTCGCACCCGCAGCCAAGTGTTCATCCTGCCAGTTCACTTCACGCCCGTTCTCTCGTCCCCTAAAGATGAGCCTCCACAGCGTTAACGGCTGGGAAGGGCATGCACACATTGCCAATTGATTAACACACATTTCAATTCAGTGATTGTGACTAATAAAATGGTAAACCTAGCTTTGAAATTCAATGTAACCATCATCAAATCGAGTGCAAGCTTGTTAAAGTCAGTTCTATCGTTAAATTATACGAAAAGAAGAAAAAAACAAGATAGAATGAATATAAATAATAATAAATAATTCGCAATATACGATAATTTCAACACATGATTTAACCGATCTAAAAAAAACCCAATAAGCTTAATAACAGAGATGAACTGTTCAGTCTTTTCAAGAAGTGCCACCCTAAATAAAGTTACGTTAAACTTAAAAGTTCTGATATGATAACGTTATTCGAAAAAGGTTGGTCATTTTCGATTCGGTGCCTGGGTAGTAATACTTTTATGTCACGTCTTTCGCGAACGCGTCCTAAAGCTACATACAGTTGACCGTGACTAAACATATCAGATCTAAGATCGACCCCAACGCGACTAATCGTTTGACCCTGGCTCTTGTGAATAGTCATTGCATAACACACCTGCAATGGAAATTGACGGCGACACATCTCGTAAGGGCTGTTATGTTCTATAGGCGCTTTAAAAAGAATTCGAGGGATCAAATAATCTCCTAGTTCACCTTGTTTCCGAACTTTAATAATATATGGAGATGTTTCAACAACTATTACTTTGGTGCCATTTACTAAGCCGTCCGCGAAACTAAGATTACGCGTGATTACACAAACACATTCTAATTTTAATTGCAAATCGAAATCTGGAACACCTTGTGGTCGAAGTGTATGTAAAAATTCGGGACTAAAATAAACTTGATCAGCGTTGTCGCTTAAAATTTTGTCTATGGCATAAAAATGTAATACTTCTCCTGGTAGTTTGTCTAAAATAACGGCATTAATTTCTCTAACTGCATCGTTACGGGTGCATAGAATCGCTCTGAAGGAGCATACGCCTGGCTCAGTAAGAGTAACTTCTGGGAATACAAAATCAATTAAATCTTCTAATTCAGTAACATAATCAATGGATTCAAGTTGGACTAATTGCAAATCATTATTATTTGTTTCTAATCTAAGAGTAGGTAATAAATTTGAACCCAGTTTTAAAAGAAAATCTGCATACTGTGCGTCATCCTTACATCTCTGTGAAGTTACCAAACTAAATTTTTTCAATTGTTTCCAAATAGAGAAGTTTTTAGTGACGCGTTTAATATATCAAAATTCGTTCGTGCTTCTGGGACTACTGGAGGAATTTGACGAAAATCTCCTGCAAAAATAATTATTTTAGAACCAAAAATTTTGTCTGACCTCATCAAATCCTGCAATGATCTATTTAATAAATTTATAAGGTATTTATGAGCCATCGGCGCTTCATCATACACAATGAGATTAGAATTATAAATCAATTCAGCTCTTTGAGTACCATTTGAGATGTTCCAGTATCCGCTATCATCTAATAGATGTAAAGGAAATCTAAACAAGGAATGAGCCGTCATTCCGTTTGTGTAATTTTGAGCAGCAATTGCAGACGATGCACAGGTTAAAGCTATACCTTTAAGGTTACCGCGGATATATGCAGTTATGACCTTCAATAAAAGCGTTTTTCCGGTGCCGGCGGGACCATCGATAAAAATCGCACAGTTGTTGGATTCTCGGTAAACACTATCAACGCAAAGCTTTTCCACGTAATCGAATACGGCACGTTGATCGGGAGATAACTGTGGCAACCACTCTTCAACGTATGATTTCAAACTATCTAAATCATATTCAGTGCGTTCCCTATCTAACTCCGTTGACCTATAAATTACTTCCGGCAAACCTTGTTCTATTAACGAAGTTCCGTGTCTGCGTAGCATTCTATCTATTTGGATGAGGCACATGTTAAACGCGTTTTCTTCGTCATCTGGCACCCTATAAAGGAAATCTTCGGCCAATTGACGTTTATACGTGTTCCACAGTGACGCCACTGAGGCACCATTAACAGCCAGCGTTACAAAGAAGCTACGAAGCCGAGGTCCGGTTAAAAAAGTGGAAGCTTCTTCCATAGCCCGTTCATATTCGACTGAGTCATCCGCAAGTCCTGCGAATTTGGCAGCTTCTTGAAAAGTTTTGCAATTTGGACCTCCAATTTGAAGTAAATCCGCGAAACTACGACAAGGGTAAACACTTAAAAGAAGTCTTAAAAAGAACTGTTCACCTCTGTTCGGCGCGACCCAAAATAGACGCGCGACGAGCTCACCCCGCATTCTCCGCGTAAGAAATTTGCCATTTTGCATTTGCACCGCCTGAACTGTCTTTAAACATGGATCTTTCGCATGAATATTATAAGTTTCAAAAAAGTCTAAGTAGGATACCCGATCAAACTCCTCAGTTAAAGGCCTACTGAAATAGTCTAAAAGATCTGAACCTGCATTATTAACTGCCTCGTTCGCGTGGCCAGGCTTAAAAAATACTGAATTTTGATCGGGCAAATGTACTGTTAACATTTTTACCGTAGGGTTCCTAGCTACAATATCAAATTCGAGAACACGCCACGCTGCTTCGCTAGAACTAATATATCGCTTAGTGACATATTGTTCGATTTCATCCTCACGATGTTCTTCATCAACAACGGCAATACGGGCTTCATCAGGTCCTTTTGTCATATATTTGAACAAATATTTAATTATAGCACGCTGTGTGGACACTTCTAAATTTATGTGAGCATCATATTTTAGGAGAAGAGCAGGATTATAAGGAACGACCCATAAATCATTAACTATTACGTCTCTGCCGCGATATTTATAATCGCCTGATTTTTACTATTACGATGTAAATGTATAAAACCTCTATCGTCACTGAAGGTGACTGGTGTTTCTTTTTTTGGAAAATATTTTAAACAGTTTTTTTTTTCACTATTCCAACACGGCAAATTAGTTCGGTAAGGAGGACCGCATGGACCGTGTATCATGTGATCCATGACAACTTTGTATAATAAAGTTTGTGTTGGATCGGGTATGGTAGCACGAACAAACTTATCAATATCCGGACTTTCTACTGGTCCACCACCTTCCACTCTAAAAGCAATATGCGCATGTGGTAGTCCTCTTTTTTGGAACTCTATAACATGCATTATATAAACAATTTTTCCGAACCATTTACCCGATTTTAAATCTTTTAATAACTCTCCCAGTTTTAAGTTGAAAACTCGAGCACAAGTAAGGGGGTCGATCGACCTGATAATGTTGAATTTTTTATTTCAGGCCAGTTGGGGTTACATGTTAAAGTTAAAAAATATGATGGTGGACCTAACCTGTTTACCATTGCTATAGCATCCAGGTATTTCTTTTTCATGTACCGTGGACCCCCTGTGAATGAGCTAGGTAAATAAATTTTACCAGGTTCTACTCCACCTTCTCCTAAAATAAACTCGTCATTAATTAATTCTTGGAGTGGAGCTACTCTTAGCCTGTTTTGTTGTTTTGTTTGGCTATTTTTCAAAAACCGCAAGCGTTCTTCTAAAACTCTACAAAACATATCGACTAACCACTCTTCAGATAAACGACCAAATATGCTAAATCGCGATTCGGATAAAAGTAAACAACGGACATATTTAACCTGATTAAGCTTATTGCCCTTATTATCTCTCATATCTGGATGCCAACCAGTATTTCCGTGAGGATATAAGAGAGGATACTGGAAAGTCTCGTATAAGGAATCCATTATATCTATTGTTCGAGGCCTACCGTCTGCTATCTTTTTGACTACAATACAGCGTGGAGAAAATTCTTCGCGGTCTGTACTAATAATTGCGGCAATTTCTTGACCAATAGGTTGATCTCCGAGGATGTTACCGTGAGTCGCACGAGTAGTTTTTTCGAATTTCAAGAAAGCTTCTGATGATACCTCTAAACTTAACCTTCTAAAACATTTTATGTATGGATTAACTGTGTGCATGAACCCTGTAATCATTCGAACTACCGTTGTATCTAAACTTAATTCGCCAGCTAAACTCTCTCTTTCGCTACTGTCATTTATGTAAAAATTAATATTATTAGGACTTTCATTGTAAGACAAATCAAAGATACGATGGTAAATACGTCCTTGAATTTTTAGAAAAGATATACCTTCTGGATGGTGGTAACCATGGGAAACACCTAATGCCGAAAATGCAAAAATATTATTGTAAGCGCGTGGTCTATTTAAAAAAGCTGGATTTGTATAAAATTCTTCATTTAATGGGAGAAAATTCTGAACGTTATAATCTCCTGAATGACAACACCATTGTCGACGAGATTTCTCTTCTTCGAACAATGGAGCATTACAATTTGGACATCTATATGTCTTATCAGACAGAAGCGACGTATTTTTTAAATTATACAATCGAATAATGCTGAGTTCATGCCCCTGTTTTTCACCTATTAAATTTTTTGAATATCGCAGTGGCGTTTCAATGTTACGACTATATTCTGTGTATTTTTGTGCTGCTTTTTTGATAATTTCGGGGTGAAGCTCGTTATAACGTTGAACGGCCGCGCGGTGAACGTCTGGGTTGTTCTCGTTATAACGTTGAACGGCCGCGCGATGAACGTCTGGGTTGTTCTCGTTATAACGTTGAACGGCCTCGCGGTTAACGTCTGGATTGCGTTCGTTATACCGTTGAACGGCCTCGCGGTGAATGTCTGGATTGCGTTCGTTATACCGTTGAACGGCCTCGCGGTGAATGTCTGGATTGCGTTCGTTATACCGTTGAACAGCCTCGCGATGAACAGCGGGGTTTCTTTTAGTGTATTTTCTTCGCGGTGCGCGTTTTCTTTGCGCGGATTCGGTCCGCGTTTCTGTTTTTTGGGTCGGCCGCCTTTATTTTTAACGCATTGATTTTCGACTTCATTATCAATTCTTTCTAATAGGACAACTGGTTTCAAAGTTGTCAATTTTAAATCATTGATAGAGTCATTATCTGAACTTTGCACAGAGGTTTTAAGTGGGGCCAGTGTTGACTGATAGTTCATCAAAATTGAATCTAAAGTTTGATTCACATTCAGTAATGGTGAAGATATTAAATCTACTAAAATGGACTGTGACGTTTCGGAACTAACCCGCGATCCATTTTGCCATATAGAGTCGTCATTTAGTACTCTTAATCGAGTCAATGAGTATTCGGATCCGTCATAAACTTCATTCGCGAGCAAAAGTTTTGCTAGCGCTTCGGTTGAATTACATTTAAATAAACGTGCTACGTAAGGACCGTCCTCTGGCTTGCCCTTTCCTATATTAATATTTTTTCTGTTAACCGCATGGCTGTTAAAGAAATAATATTCACCGTTAAACCGCCAAAAACTAAAAGTATAACCCTGACCCGTAAACAATATGCTATCCGTACTGTCGTTGTGATTTGAATTGTTTACATTATAAGCGAATTGCGAATCAACAGTATAATCATTTGTATTAAAAAACACTCTGTTGTCCAATATATTTTTTAACGTTAATAAACCTATGTCTTTATTCGCGGGAGTTGTAGGATACGTATTAGAAATGATCCAGTTGTCCTCCATGCTAACTATATGTACGACGTTACTCCCGACGCGAAGCTCATTGGGTAATTCGTCTGGCATAAAATAACTGACACCCCTCTGAAGTAAATATTTTAACTGCATGTAAAGTGTATCCCCCATTTTTAAAATTTCATCAATTTCGGCAGTAGCAAAAGATGCGCGATTATGGAATACAGAATAAATTGAAGCGCATGCTGAGATAACCGTACATTGCGAATTGTTACCTTCATACATATCGGAGCCTTGGTGTGTTAGACCTAATGAAACAGTAAATGTTAGATATGAATTTATTTAATAGATAAGGTAATACACCCTATTATTGACACCCCTACTGATTTTATCAGAAAAAAATAAGAAAAATTTCCGTGCAAACAAAAATATTATCCTATCTGGTTCTAGGTAATGGGCATTTTTTTTACAAACCATTTTAAGCGCCTCAACCTCAGTGTGAACATTAAAATTTGAGAAATGATTACCGTACCAATAATTTAAGGTGCTAATAATTAGGCAGTTTACCCTATATACTTAAATATAATTATCAATATTATCCTTCTCCAATAATCTTTTTTTAATAAAAATAAAATATTCACAGATATAATTACAGGGAATGCAATAATTAGTATAGGAAAATTAAATTACCCATTATTAAAAAAATAAACTACACACTTAAAATTTTAGTCGAATCAATAAACCTAGGTAACTTTGTTTAAGAACTTTTACACAATGCCGTCAGCTCGTGCCGCACAAACCAGCAAAAGCAAAGTCACGACAGTCATGTAGAGCACACTTTGTCCTTGACTTGTTGAACGTCAAAAGTCGATCAATAAATTCGTCAACATTGCCATCGTAGCTGTGGCTTTACAATATACAAAATGGCATAACGGTCCTGTTAGTAATGATATGGTATATAAAATAAAAAACTTATGGAATACTGAAACTATGAGCTTAAGACTATCGAATATCATTCTAAGCAACTATCTCGAAAAAATACATACTTAAGATTACGCATATTTCCCGGAAGTGGGCTGGACATACTATTAGAGGTGGAGATAAATGGAGCAAAGTTGTTACACTATGGTACCCTAGAGGCCATAAGAGAAACAGGGGTAGGCAATTTAAAAGGTGGGCCGACGAAATAATGTCAATGGTTGGAAACACTAAGACCTGGACCAGATTCCTAGATAATAAAAAATAATATAGAGAAATTGGGGAGGCCTTTGCCCGAAGGCACAGAGATTGGTTATTGTAGATTAATGAAAAACTTTAAAATGTAACTTCTATATCTGAAAAAAGGCTATAAATAAATAAAAATATTTCCCATTGGGATAGGCAGAGACCACGCGATTCCACTTACTACGATCCTGACACATCACTTTCGCTTCGACCACTCTTATCAAAGTCTTTATGCACGCTCGCTGAGCCCCAGTACTCTTGACCGTGGCTTTTCTTTTAAATATCCTGGAATTAATCGAGGTATGTACTACCTAGGCCTTCCTCTTCCGATTCTACCAATTGTACCCGCATAATAAATCTTGTCCATGTTCAAACTATCTAGGCATTAATTATTTTGACAATTCTCGTCACTACATCTTCTTTCACAACGGTCCCTTATCACACTATTTTCCTCAACGTTCTCATTAGTAACCTTTTGACAATTTTAATAAAAGATTAAGCAATTTATTACATAATTGTAACAAAAATATTTAATTCCAATTTCATTCATATTCTTTCTCATAATCTGTTCTCTGCCTACCCCAATGAGAAATAGGCGAGATATTATGTAGGTATGCAATGCAGCACTCTATTGACGGAATATTTCGAAGATTTAATATAAAATATCAGTAAAACGTAATACCATAATCTTGATCTTGTTGCATCATAGTGTGAGATTATTTCAAACTAATACAGGTGAAGTATGTATATTTGTCAACTATCACAAAAAGTAATTTAAAAAATTAAACCAATTTCAAAATCTGTCAAATAAAAGTAAGAAATAATATTTAGTTGAATAATTAGAATCAAAATTTTGAAATTACTTTTTATTTAAACTCAATGTGACTAATAATATTAATACGCCACTAACCAGGTACCTTCGTTAACAAAACACTGGAATTCCTATAACATGTCTTCTAATTTGTTTAATGTATATGGTGCCCGTCACACCCTTGACCGTTTTCCAAATTGCTTTAATTTACGCTGAAACCATTAATAATCATAGTTACTTAAGCTCGAAGCCTCTATTAGTATAGTCGAAACACAAGATTCCTAATTTTTAACTGTTTTTCAACCAAAAGTTGGAAATTTCTAAACCAATTTTGATGAGACTTGCATTCTTTCCTATGTTGGACGATACTTAATCCCATAAACAAGCATTATTGCAATATGATTTGTAGTTACTAAGAAATGCATGGACAAACATACATGCATATATACGGAATTTGGCACACATTACAATATATGGGTCAAATTGATAACCTTTTTTTTTTTTGAAGTCTGTTAAAAATGGAATTAGATTAGTTTCCTTCAGTCCCCACCACATGGTCATCAAGATATATATTATAACCATAACCCTAACCATATTCAAAATATAGACAAACCTACATAAACTCTTTGATAGTAATTTAAAAAAGTTTCTTGTAGACAAATGTTATTATAGCATTCAAACTTTTTTTTTCAGATAAACTAAATACTTCAAAGCTTCGATATCTCTATCTCTATATACTTACTTACTTGTTTGATATAATTTTGTAATTATAAATAGCTGTGTTATATAATTAAGTAGATAACTATAATAATTTTGTTACCTAATTACTAATTTCTATAATTCTTAATTACATAGTTAAAATATCTTATAATATTATTATAACATTGGTTATAGTTGTATTTAACCATCTGTAGTAACTTGTCACTTTGGATAAAATACACTACTTCTACGCATAAAACAGACATACTTAGTTGGCTTTTCTCGATTTTAGAGAAAGGTTTAACTTTTCACACAGAATATTAAGATAGTGACTGCTATAGCATAGAATAAGTAATACTATGGTCATAGGTTAACTTGTGTGTTTATTATAATTTGTTACAGACCTACTTATGACAGGTTATCTAATGAGTGATGTTACTGTTGTGCTACAACATGGGTTGCTGTCAAACCAGAATTACACTCAGATTGTTAGAATTCAAAAAGGATTCAATGTTATTATTATTATCTATAGTGTTATGATCTCCATCTAAATTTAGGTATCATAGGTTAACTAACTTACTTCATACACCTACCGACCTACTTATTTAAATATTCAAAAAAATATTAATAGTAACTAACTACCTATCGCCTATTCTAGTCACACAGCATAAGTAGGGGCAATGATCTCCATCTAAATTTATCATAGGTTAACTAACTTACTTCATATACCTACCAACCTACTTACTTAATTCTAAAAAAATATTAATAATAATTAACTACCTATTGCCTATTCTAGTCACACAGCATAAGTAGGGGCAATGCAATTGATTTAAGTAGATAGGTACCTAATGCCTGTGCTTAAGTAAAGTTTTTTCCATGGCTGATATCAACGGCTATTTTAGACATTATAATCATCATAAAATCAATCGATCGTTTCTTAAAATGGATGTAACATAAAAAAATGTGCATTAGGTATTAAGCTCCTTAAAATTTAAATAGGTACTTACCGGCACCGATGCAGGTTACAGCAGCCGCCTGCTGCTCGTCGTCAACGCGACAGCGGCGAAGCATTGTAGAGCACAATGGAATCTCAACGCTTGAACGCTTCATCTGTAAACAAACCACTTCTGTACTATATGTGTTTATCTAATAGATAGACAATAGAATAAGAATTACTTATAGCTTTTAAGTAGTTACTTACCTTTTAATGTTTTCACTTTCATTATGTGAAAAAGAGAAAATCGGTACAGAAAGTTAAATATCTTACAATTATAATTGTTTATATGGCTAACTTTTTACGATTTTAAAGATTATTACCTTATTATATACCTAAATATTTAAAAATAATTGTTAAATTATTAATAACAAAATCGACTTACCTTTGGAAATCTTGAAATACAAGTGAAAAAACGCTTGTCACTTTTTCGCGCCAACGGTTTTGGTACGAATTTACTTTTTTTTTCCATGAGACTAACAAAGAAATTCTGCCAAAACAGATTCAAACAGCCAATATCGAAAAATATTGAGGTACTTTTTTACGTCACTTGGACGCACAGATATCGATGGAATTAATAAATAAGCAATATAAAATCTAATTCATTTTTGTCACATCAGTACCATTTAACTTTTTTAAATAAGCAACAATGATTGAGTATTTTCATTCATTTTTCCGTGAGTATTTGGCGGGAAAGTTGCTTTCTTCATTGAATACTTTTAATAAAAACTGTTGCTTTTTATTAATACGAAGTGGTGTTTTGTGGTTAATGACCGCATTAAGTTAGTCGGAAAACATTCGCGACAGTGTTATTATATTGGAATATTCAATAAATAAAGTGTATCTATCTATTTTCGCTTGGTGCCAACACCAACAAGCCGCTTCATAACTCCAAAGTTTATGCGGACTTTTGAGTTAATTCGAAGTAGGAGTCTGCTCCGAGGGTGGGGGCTTAGGTTTCATCATTCATCGTCATCACCTTTTATAATTTCATTAATCATCAAGAAAAAAAATAATATATTAAGATATGGCTGTATGGGCATAGTTTCCTTTGCCTTACCCTTCGGAGAAAAAAAATTTTTTTTTTCTCGTTGGTGAACAATTTGGCGAAGTTCTATTGTATTGAGGCTTTTCGGCGGGAAACGGGAACGGGACAGTTGCTTTCTTCATTGAGTAATCTAAATAATTAATACGAAGTGGTGTTTTGTGGTTAATGATCGCATTAAGTTAGTCGGAAGACATTCGCGAGTGTTATTATATTGGAGTATTCAATAAACAAAGTGTATCTGCCTATTTTCGCTTCGTGCCGGGAAGCCGCTTCATAACTCAAAAGTTTATGCGGACTTTTGAGTTAATTCGTTTGGGGTTCGGAGTAGGAGTCTACTTCGAGGGTGGGGGGGCTTAGGTTTCATCATCATCACCTTTCATCATTTCATTAATCATCAAAAAAAAAAAATACGTCAGACATGGCTGTATGGGCATAGTTCCCTTTGCCTTACCCTGCGGGGAAAACTAAAACAAAAAAAAAATCTATTGTATTGATATCCCTGAAATGGGCAAAAGGAAAAAAAAAATGTATTGATATTTTCCTGTGCTACTTTTTTCCTACCTACTTTGTTGGAATTTGTAACTTACAAATTCATCGAGTCGAGCCCTACTTCCCCGTTTTTGCGTGGATATTCAACTGGTAAAACTTCCAGAACCATTATGTGTTTTGGATAAAGCCGAAATGATAAAAAATTTGTGAATAATGTTCGTTGATAAATTGCAATGTAAGTAATATACAATCGAATGACACTGTTATTATAAAGTTATTTATTTATAGGTGTTAGATGCTGATCGACTTTGTGTGTAACTCATACTAAGAGATGCAAGCAACAATAACAAGTCTCCTGATGAATGTTCCAGTCCGAGAGTTAATAATAATAAGTTGGAAGCAATGTGTCTGTATAAGTTGTGGAATATCTTTGGGAAGGCATACAAGAAGACAAAATCACAGGCCATAAGCTTAGGGAAAGAAATGAAGAGTGACATTATATAGAAAAACAAAAATATCTCCGAGACAGGTAATAGGGTGAATATCAAAATGTGCCAAGTTTGGTGGCGAACTTTCATATTAATTTTCGTAAAAAATTGGGTTTTTTTCACGAAAAACAAAATATGAAAGTTTGCCACCAAACATGGCACATTTTGATATTCACCCTAAAATATTAAGGATTATAATTTACATTGTGTAAGAGCTATTTAAAAGGTTTTATGTGTTTCTATCATAATGGGGGACTTTCCAATCGGTGTTCCCCAAAAACACAATAGGTAAATGACATTGTTAAGTTTTTTCTTCGTTTAAACTTCTAACTTCATGGATAATAGACATATGCATCTTTTATCTTTGTTTTTGGGTATAAATGATGATGGTATATTATGATGATACAACTTCCACCTATTATTATTCTGATCAAAATAAAGAGAAGCAATATAGGTAGCAATGTCATTCTATACATAATGTGTAATTTCAAGAAACAATTAGTTTTATATATATGATGATTCCATCATTACATTACATTTTTCAATAATGATGTACCCCAGCAATGAGAAAATAGGTAATTATCACGTTAAAAGTGAACAACGCCATCTATCATGTGTTTGGGGAATGTCAATTAGAAAGACCCTCATTGTTATAAGGCAACTTAAGTTGGCATATTGTAATTTCATCCCTACAGATTTAATAATATTGTTATAATCAGGCATATTATGTAATAGTATTTTATGCAACAGTTGTATAAGAAGGGTCAAAAAATGCGAGTGGCGTGAGTTGCGATGTGAGCCTTGGCGAACATCGCAATAAGAGACGCCACGAGCATTTTTTGACCTAGTTATACAACGTTGCATACAATACTTTTTCTACGACGACGTAATTTTAAATGAAACAAAAATTATACAAAGAAAAATTTTATTTATAAAAATTATTTTCCAACGCGCGGAAAATGGCGGCAAATGTATACTTTTTTTTTATAGTATATCTATGGCACCAAACAAAGTAAAGGTGCCAGTTTCCAGGTCAAAAAAAAAAAAACAACAACAATGCTTTTTTGGCGACATTATAGTACAGTTACACTTTGTAAACAATGCTTTTATAGGCCATAGAGCGTACACTTTTTCAAAGAGTTTAATTATGTATGTACTTATATTAGACTTTTTGGTTATTTAAATGCCAGATTAAAGTAGAGGAGTAGAAAAAATATATTATTGTACATGGGACATCAAAACTACAATTATTTTTTTAAGAACATTCATATTTGCTTTCAGATTCCTGATGGATGCTCATGTATGCGTTGCTTGCAGGATGAGCTCACCTCAAAAGTATTAATATCTAGTGAACATAAGAGCTGTGTTAAGTGTGCCGTTCTGTTGCATTGTATGTAGTTAGTAGCTATTTATGTTCATAAATGTTGTTAAACTATGAGCTTAAATCACTTTATAATTTATATTATCATATCATTAAATAGTTAAATAAGCTAGTTAGGCACATAACCCATATATTTTAATGTTATTGTCAAGTTTATTCTATACCTACTTACTAATATGTTACCATATTAAGTTCCCTGACATGATTTATGTTTTGACTATGTACTAACATCAGTAAGTAGTAACTGGGACCAGCAGCTTAACATGCCATTCGAAGCATACTTCAGGCAATCGGTTGATCAGCCAGTCATCTCCTAACCAAACTGGGGATCACAAAGTAATTTTTGTGGATTTGAACCTAGGACCTCCAGATGTGTTGACCCAACAGTCAGCCACTGGACCATGGAGGCTGAGAGTACTTGGTTAAGTTGCTGTTTTATTTCAACTATTTAATTAAATGTAGAAATATTTGTGTGGTTGCACCTACTTATGATATTTTAAATATATAATAAAACAACTTATTTCTAAAAATATATCTTTCATTGTCTTTTAATAAAATTGTTTCATTTTAAAATAATTTTGAAAAATATAAATAGTAATCACGTCGTTTACCACCACTTCAACCGATTAGATCTCACAATCAGTGTTTTTGTTGTTTCAAAATTGTTAGTTGCATTTTAATGTAGGTACCTATATACCTACCTACTGACAGTGTACTTATGACCTTTTGAGACCAGATTTCCACATCCACATCAAACATCCTTTGGTAGTCTTTATTGGCTTAAATACAAGACAAATATCATTACAAAATCTATAGGTACCAATGAGGGACTTTCCAGACTACTTTTCCCAAACAAAGATAGATGGCTCTGTACAGATTTGCGATCGTTTAACCTTCTAATTTTACGGATAATTTATATACTGCCATTGCATTATAATATATTTGAATAAAAAATAATAATAATATATTTGTAAATTAGTTTATACATTGTGAGTGCTATGTACACCGTTATTGTTACACATATCAGTCAGAATACCTAGTTAAGTTATGGAATAAGCTCAATATGTGTGATGTGGTTGTACTTTTTTAAATAAATAAATAAATAATTATTTATTCGAGTAATGAGAAAATAGGTATTTACGTATTTATCACGTTAAATCTGGACAGCTCCAACTGTATTTTTTTTTTGAGAAAATAGCCTGGAAAGTCATCTATTAGTATTTTATAAAATATTTCTATTACCTACCTACCTACTTGTTACTAAATATGCAAGAGTAACATGTGTTGGTGCTGATTCCAGTGCACACTATCGAAGTTTATTTGAAGTTATACCTGTCATTTTCTTATCAACCGAAAAGGAAAGGGACGGATGATTGAAAACTGTAACTGGGTACCTTCACACGACTTATTTAAACTATGATAATCGCTAATTACAGTACACAATGCACCTAGAGCGAGGCGTCAAAGTCACATCGAGATTGGGAAAATCGACGCTATTACAGTAGTTCGTAATTACCATGGTTACTCCCCACCAACTCGCTTGAGATCGTGGTTACCATGGTTACGAACTACACGATCCTGATCGACAAGCCCATGACCTTGACACACCGGCCAGAATGGATTAGAAAGTGTAATTACCGCGTGATAAAATTTGATCAAGATTTAATTAGGTCTCGTGAAAACAAAAAGTTCCAGGTGCGATAGTTTTGCCAGACTGTAGGGTGTCTCCCTGATGCGGAGCAGTTTTCGAAGATCCAGCAGTATTTCAATACTCAACATCACGTTCCGATCAATGTTTTTTTTTTACCGGCGATAGAATTTGACCAAGATTTAAATAGGTTTCGTAAAAAAAGTATCGTTCCAGGTGCGATAGTTTTGCCAGACTGTAGGGTGTCTCCCTGATGCGGAGCAGTTTTTTAAGATCGAAAAAGATTTCCATACTCAACATGATGATCCCATCAAACCCCTCATACATCATATTCACCCCCGAGGAAAAACGAAAATTTTGTATGGCGACCATCTTGTTTTTCCGCCTTTTGTTTTTTTTACCGGCAATTAATTTTGACCAAGATTGAAATACGTCTTGCGAAAACTAATTGATCCAGATTTTATAGTTTTGCCAGGCCGTGGAGTGTCTCCCTGATGCGGAGCAATTTTTGAAAACCTGGAAGTATATCCGTACTTTTCATGATGTTCCAAACAAAAACCTCGTACATCATTTTTTACCCCCGAGACATTTTCTGGAAAAACGAAATTTTGTATGGCGGCCATCTTGTTTTTCCGCCATTTTGATTTTTTTTCAACGGTGATTGAATTTGACCAAGAATTAAGTAGGTATAGTGGAAAAAAAAATGTACTATGTTTGATAGTTTAGCCAGGCCATAGGGTGTCTCCCTGATGCGGAGCAGATTTCAAAGATCGAGAAGTATTTTTTATACTCGACATGACGTTCCGATTACACCTCTATACAACATTTTTACCCCCGAGGCATTTTCAGGAAAATTGAAAAATTCGTATGGCGGCCATCTTGTTTTTCCGCCATTTTGAATTTTTATCACCAGCGATAAAATTTGACTAAGATTTAAATAGGTTTCGTAAAAACAAGAAAGTTCCAGGTGCGATAGATTTGCCAGGCCGTAGGGTGTCTCCCTGATGCGGAGCAGTTTTCGAAGATTGAGAACATTTTCCGTACTCGACAAGACACTCCGATCACATTCCCATACACAGTTTTTACCCCCGTGACAATTTCTGGGAAAACAAAATTTTGTATGGCGGCCATCTTGTTTTTCCGCCATTTTGTTTTTTTCGCGTGCGATTGAATTTGACCAAGATTTAAATACGTTGTGTGAAAAAAAATTTGATCCAGGTATAATAGTTGCGCCAGGCCGTAGGTTGTCTCCCTGATGCGGAGCAGTTTCTGAAGATCAAGAAGTATTTGGATATTCAACTTGACATTTCAATCACATCCCCCATACATCATTTTTACACCCGAGACATTTTCTGAAAAAACAAAAATTTATATGGCGGCCATCTTGTTTTTCGGCCATTTTGTTTTTTTTTCACCGGCGATAAAATTTGACCAAGAATTAAATAGGTTTCGTGAAAACAAAAAAGGTTCAGTGCGATAGTTTCGCCAGGCCGTGGGGTGCCCCCTGATGCGGAGCAGTTTTCAAAGATCGAGAAGTATTTCCATACTTTCAAAGACGTTTCGATCAAAACCCTCATACATAATTTTTATCCCAGAGGCATTTTCAAGAAAAACTAAAAATTTGTATGGCGGCCATCTTGAATTTCCGCCATTTTGATTTTTTTTCACAGGCAAATGAATTTGATCAAGATTTAAATAGGTATTCTGAAAACTAAAAAGTTCCAGGCGCGATAGGTTTGCCAGGCCGTAGGGTGTCTCCCTGATGCGGAGCAGTTTCTGAAGATCAAGAAGTATTTACATACTCAACATGACCTTCTGATTACGCCACCATACATTGTTTTTGCCCCCGGGACATTTTCTGGAAAAACAAAATTTTGTATGGCGGCCATCTTGTTTTTTTTTCACTGGCGATAAAATTTGACCAAGACTTTAATAGGCTTCGTGAAAACAAAAATGTTCCAGGTGCGATAGTTTTGCCAGGCCGTAGGGTGTCTCCCTGATGCGGAGCAGATTTCAAAGATCGAGAAGTACTTCCATACTCAACATGACATTCCAATTACACCCCCATACATTGTTTTTACCTCTAAGACATTTTTCTGAAAAAAACAAAATTTTGTATGGCGGCCATCTTGTTTTTCGGCCATTTTGTTTTTTTTTCACCGGCGATAAAATTTGACCAAGATTTAAATAGGTTTCGTGAAAAATTTATTGCTCCAGGTTTTATAGTTTTGCCAGGCCGTAGCGTGTCTCCCTGATGCGGAGCAGTTTTTCAAGATCGAGCAGTATTGAAATACTCAACATGACTATCCGATCACATCCCTGTACATCATTTTTACCCCCGAGGCATTTTCAGGAAAAACGAAAAATTTGTATGGCGGCCATCTTGATTTTCCGCCATTTTGATTTTTTTTCACCGGCAACTAAATTTGACTAAGATTTAAATAGGTTCCGTGAAAAAAATATTGCTCCAGGTATTATAGTTTTGCCAGGCCGTAGGGTGTCTCCCTGATGCGGAGCAGCTTTCCAAGATCGAGAAGTATATCCATACTCAACAAGACGTTCCGATTACATCCCCATACATAATTTTTACCACCGAGACATTTTATGAAAAAACAAAATTTTGTATGGCGGCCATCTTGTTTTTCCGCCATTTTGATTTTTTTTCACTCACGATAGAATTTGACCAAGATTTAATAGG